>NC_142085.1:49316925-49616925 GCF_054644295.1 Miniopterus natalensis | reverse complement strand
ATATTTAAGTAAAAGGAAGAAATAATGACAAAGGAACACACACACTCACATACACATAGCCATCTGCTCCCAAATAGCAAAAACATCTCTTCCACAAGAACCACGCCCATCTCCTCTCCAGGTTCAGGTAGAGAACCACTGTCAGTCTATTCTAGCGCACCCATTTAAATTCTGTACGTCTTTGTAAATGCAGTTATCATTACCATTGTTGCCTTATCACTCTCCATGATTGCTCTCTTTCAGTCAAGTACAAAGGCAGTCTGAATATAAATGTTTTGTCATAAAACTGCTATTCAAACAATAAAAAAGGGTTATAATAGTACTAAAAATAATTTACCCCCAAGGCTGCTGCACAGACTGGCAGTGTGCAGACTGAGGGGCACAAAACACCAGCCGTCATACTCTCACTGTCCTCTGAGCTCTTCCACTGCATCTGTACCCACATCTGCAAGATTGTAAAGGTGATTCAGATATCATCACATGGCCGGGATATCCAGAACCTTTATAGCATAAGATTTTTAAGAGATGCAAGTTATCTTTAGTAATATTATCATTATTTAAGAAACATGGGATGAATTAGATCGAGAGTTTGTATGTTTCGAAGAGAGAGTTAGTTTTAAGTTTGATAGTTTTGGGGTAGATGAATAAACTTGTAGTGAACATATAGTGCACCTTTTTACCATATGTCATAACTGTATACACACACACATGATGTACACACATATATCATATACACACATATATGCATACATCACATACACATACACGTGTCATGTGTACATACATATGCCTATCATATATACACACATGTGTCATGCACACATATCATACGCATATATCATATATATAAATATATAATGTGTACACACACATATAGCACATACACCCTGTATGTTGTGCATACACACACACATATAAAATCTCCACTCTGAAATGTTTTTGTTGGTACCAGGCCTGGCTGTGCACTGCCACCCAGGGGCTGTCTACAACATTTTAACACTGCCGTCTTGCCAAGAGGCATCCTAGGCCGTTACCAAAGGCATCCTGGACAGCCCTTCGTGGTAACACTCCCATTGCACTCTCCTGTGGCTTTGTGTCATTTCCCCGAGCGTGGATGCACACTGCAGAGAAAGGCAGAGAAAAGGGAGAGAGAAACGGACGCCAAGCAAGCAAAGGACCACCTAGAAGGAAACAAACAAATTATACTGACAAGGCTGACAAGAGGGAATAGGAAACGGGAAAGAAGAGAGGGGGGAGGTTTATCAGGGCTTCATGCCTGCTGCTTGGGTAAATATCCCTCCTTGCAACAATAAAGACAAATAAAGTACAAAGAAAGGATAAAGCGGAAGATTACAGACCTGGCCGGTGTTTGATAAATGGCACTCTACTTCACTCTGCTTATTGTGTACTTCATACCTCACTCCTGAATATGGAAGAGAATTTTATTAAAGATTTAGCCACGGTGCTGGTGGTGACTGGCTCACAGTAATTTTCCTACAAAGTAGTTTAATCTATCACAGGGCAGACAGTGCACCTTCTTACCATGTATCATATCTGTCTATTGAGTAAGTGCTATCCAAATCCAATTTCTTTTCATTTTTGGAACCTGTGATGCATATTCAAGATACACTTTCGTTTTGTCTTTGTCCTAAATTGGGTGCAGTAAGAGAAGCAGGGGCGGGGGGAGTGCTAATAAAAAGGAAATCTGCACTCTATGGTTTCTATATCATTCTGGTCAGGTTTTTTTGTACTTTACAAAACTAAATTGCATAATTTCAATGGCATATAATACTGGTCACATGTGGAGTCACCAAGACCTTTCATATTTATGGATATGAATATGAAGTATTGCACCACTGATTATGAAATGAACTTAGAAAATCATTACAGTCAAGTTCCGGTTTTGAGCTTTGCGGAGCACAGAGGGGTTGTTCCATTCAATAATGAGATGACTTGTGCAATAATAGGGAAACTATTTCGACCAAAATCATTCGGCAGTTCATTATGTGGTAGAATGTAAATGCGGGACTGTCATGAGCAAGGTGCCTTCAGAGTGCTCTGTTACGGAATCACAGAAATTAGAAAAGCCCCATGAGGTCACCCACTTCATCTGTTCCTGGTATCAGAGTGCTCTCAGCAAAATATTTTCAAATATAGAGTCCATACTCCCATCACGAGATTCTATTATTTCTCCTTTCATTGCATCACTTTATTTCACTATGATGAATTGTTTTCTAACCTGACAGTGGTTTCCTTTCAATGTTATTGGTATTTTTATAACAAATAAGTAATTTTGTCTTCATCAAATTGTAACACATCCTTGGACTTCCGTGGTATCCTATTCATAGCCTCTCTCTAAAACTGACCTTAAACATAATATTTTAATTATAAGGCTAATTAGCATATATTTTGGCCAGCAAATTTACATTTAAAATCACAACTATTGTTGTTTTACAGTCCCTTGGAGGACCCAGAAATCCCAGACACAGTCAATTCCCAACCTCTAGCAATTTAAAAGGTGCATCTCTTTCATTTCCAAGCTGTTTCTACCCTCAGCAACATAGGCCCTATATTGTTTGGATCCAAATAGAAACATAGATTTCAGAAAATATTAAAAGTAATTCTTTATCAGGAAGACTTTGAGTTCCCTCCAACCTGGTCCAAGTCCTTCAAGTTAAAGATGAGAAAATAATTAAATCTTAGAAGATAATTTGTCTATATGATCAAACCACTGATTAATTTACAATGAGAAGAAAAATGGATATTAAATATAAAGGACCTAGTTTCAGATCCTGCCTCTACAGTTAACTAGTCCTGTGACCTTGGGTAAACCATTAGCTTTCTGAGCCTCAAGTACTTGTCTGTAAAATGGAAATAATAATGCTGAGCAGTATTTAAAATGTAATTATTACGATGTCTAGCACACAAATAAGTACTCAAAAAGTGATATCAATTAGTCACAGAACTGAATCTAGAAACAATTGGTGGAATTTGTATAACCACATTTATTCATGCCACCCATCATCTCTCCTTCACCTATGTACTATGAATCAGTGTTTAGGATAAAGACAAAATTAAGCTTTTATCTAATCTAGGTAGAAAGTTTTCACTAGTTTCCTAAAGTATAATGATAATAAAATTTTTGTGTAATCATGTTTTAACATAAATTAATAGTATTATATAATCTTTATGTATGTTTTTGTTTTAAAATAAAATGAATATTTTCATATTATAAAAAGAATATACCTAGTGAGAAAATTTTCAGAGTACAAAAAGAGAAAAATTCATTCATAATCCTACCATCCAGAAATAATTGCTTTTAATATCTTGGTGAAAAATCTTTATAATATTATATATATTTTTTAAATTATTTTATATAAATTTTCATCATATATATGTTATTGAGATATAGATTATATGCTATTTTATATCCTACCATTCTCTCTAATTACAAACAGTAAGCATTTGTTGACACCATTATATAGTGTTGAAAATATAAATTTTAAGTGGGATATCATAGGAATTTGTCAGTATTTCATTTACCTACACTTCTATTTTAAATTTTTATACTGTTCTCAGTAACTCGGCAAAAAGCATCCTTTATTTCTGTGAATTCCTTTTGAATTAGAATTTTTTATCATTCATTAAAATAAAAATTCCTAGGTGCCAGCATAGTGTGGATATTCAATAAAAGCTACTCTATGAAATATGCTCCTATTGATTAAAAGTCAACAAAAATACTTCCCCTTACAAACACTACAAAACTAATTCACAATGTGGTATTCATACTACTCTGATTTCTTTAAATTAACATAATAAATTTTGTACAAAAAATTTAATAATTACACTAAATATTCCCCTCTCTGAAAATTTCCTCTAGAAACTATAGACCTTCAGAAATATCAACAATCAAGATAAATTCCTAAATTAACCTGTTTTATTAGTCACTATACTGACTAGACGACTAACATGAAGAGATAAGAAGGTTGGTAACTGG
This sequence comes from Miniopterus natalensis, assembly GCF_054644295.1. NCBI lineage: Eukaryota > Metazoa > Chordata > Mammalia > Chiroptera > Miniopteridae > Miniopterus > Miniopterus natalensis. Next base: position 49,612,928 of record NC_142085.1, on the reverse strand, counting down.
AAAAACTGTCCTATTTTATAAAGATTGCACAATAGCTCATATCTTTAGATGCCATCTCTTAAAAAACCAAAACACTAACATTGATTAGTACTTCCCATAGCTGTTTCATCTTTTAAAAACATAATGATCTTACACATTACATGAGTTGGAAATTTACATTTGTAATGGTAAAAGAAGAAATCCAACATTTAAAATAATTTTGGATCTGATGTAGTCCGCCTTCACTGGCCTTGGAAACTTTCTATCGGAAGATTGAGAGCAATTTTGAAGTAAGGTCATTATAATAACAGAAAAGAAAGCCCCAAATTACATCATGCCAAAAGAAAAAAGAACCACCAGAAAGTTGACCATTTTAAGAATTATTGTAATTGTCCTTGAGGGAAAAAAGGGTCAAAAAAACTTACCTTGAGAAAAACAATGATATATATAAGGTTTTTCTTTAAAAATATAGATATTTTAAGTGTGTGCTTACACATGTTAAACTAATGCTATAAGATAGTTCCTCTATTCATTGCCTTCAAATTCCTTCTAGTCTGACTAGTCCAAATTAAAAAGCAGTCTATTGGCAACAAGACTTTTATTTTTAATACTTCTTTATATTCAAAGCAGAGTATTTATAAGGCATGAAGGAGGCACCAATTATAATGAAAGGTGTTAGTGCATTTTGGAAACTATGAGTCTTTTATCCACTCTTTTAAGATGCATAAAATGCATTCACTAAACATAGAAGCTTCTCACCAAAAGTGAAGATTAAGACCTATTTAAGTATAGTTATAGAAATGATTTAGACATTGATAAAATAAGTTTATTTTCACACTTCTAATAGAATCAGTTACCAGGGTCAGCAGCACAATTAAACAGTCAGGTCAGCAGCTGATATTTTATGCTTTGCTCTAGACTGTACCTACTACCGCACAGCGCCACCTGGCCGAGGGAAGAAGAGCTGTGTCACTGTGGCCTCCGGAGAACAGTCACTAATTGGTGCAGTACACTGGGCTCTTCTGAAAGTCCCCAACTGAAGCCGACCCCATTTTCCTCATTAAAAATGGACACATTCACATACCAACTCTGAAAAGCTGGGCTTTTGCTCACTTGGTTTTTGTTGCTTGTACTTTTTAAGCAAGCGTCTTAATTTAGAACACTACATTTTCAAAGGACATCTTCACCGCAGCTGATCACAGCTATGATGAAGAATGTATCTATGTTTTTCAAAAATATGTCATTAGTTTTCATGGAGATTATCACAATAAGTTAATTTACAACAGTGAAACGAGAAATCCAGTGTTCATCTGAGTGTAGCTATATGCCTCAATGGAGAAGGAACAATTAATAATAATAATAATAATAATAATAATAATGGCCTCTCATTCATATGCTTGAATCATTCCAATTCTTAATTTATAATTCTATACCATAGAAACATTTGTATTTGTGCACTGGGTATGTATTTAAACACACAGTCTGTGCATATTAACATAAACAAAATCTTACTAAAATTTTTGACCTTTCTCTTCAGGATTTACTTGTAACCTGAATACATGTAAACAACTAGACATCCACAAAACAAACACTTAAATAGTAACTATTTCCATAATCTGACCAAGAGCACTTTCACGTTTTCGACTGAAAAGAAAATTTTGGCATCCATCACCCCTTAGGCCTAAACAATCTCATTTGTTGAATTCCCATTTCTTCATAGTCACACACTCAAAAAAAGGGGGGCAGGGGGAGAAGGGAAGGAACTGATCATGATTGTCTTTCGATTTCCAATTGAAATTTTAAAAATAATACTGCCAGTTCAATGAGCAAAATGCAAAGCTGGCTCCATGTTCAGATTTAGTGTGTTAGAAGGTTCTGATTCAAGCAATTAGTAGCCCTCTCTGCTTTCCATTAGTTTTCTTGACAATAAAACAGAAATAATATTTGACATCTTCCTAACTTATAAGGCAATTCTCACTTAAAATATATATTATATATTCTTTTTGCTTTGTGTTTTCTAGTCTTCCCTCCTATAGATTCTGAAAAACAAAAGTTTGCCTTGGAACCAATCAAAACATTCCCAGCTCCCAGACATTTAAATGCTGACAAAAGTGTTTTCCCAGTATTATAAGGTGGAGGGTCCAGCACTTAAGATCATACACCCACATAGAGACCTCTTCCTGCCTTTTTCTTTAGATTTCTTATAATAGTGCATGAGCTGGGAGGAAGATGTTATAGGAAGGACATACTTACTGGGAAACAACGTAACTCACTTCTTGGGGATGCACTTCCCCTCTTCCCTCAAAGCCCAAGTTTGGAGCAGCAGAGTCACTACACTGGAGAAGAAAAAAGGCAGACAAGAGTGGTGTTCTTCCCAGCCAGCCAGCCTGCAAGTGCTTCCCACACTGTTGGACCCTCTCCCCACATGATGTTAAGGACGAGCCCTTCAAGTGAAAAGTGGAAGGGACAGAGGAGAGATGGCTTATGCAAAAGCCCTTGTGAGCTCATTCTCACATTTAACCTGAGTGAGCAGCACAGGGTGGTCACCAGACCTGAATCACAGCCTACAGGTCTGCCTGCAGGGACTGCTCTAAGCACAAAGCCCCAGCTTTCATGCCCTGGATACATTTGAATGAAGAGCTTGCACGTTCCTCTGTTGGAGGTCTGTAGATCATCACTGCTTAATACATTTATGAGTAGAAACACAGACACACATATATAGTGCACTACATGCAATATGTATTGGACACCTCTTGGGCCTCCCTTCACATCCTTTTGGCTAAACTTTTTACTCCAACGTTTGCTGTGGAATTCAGTTGCCTTTTGGTGTGAGCTGGCAGCCTCTTGCCTTGGGACCACTGTGGGTCTCTAGCAAAACTGGCTAAATCTCACATTTAAAATGAGGTCTCGCCCGGCCGGGCGTGGCTCAGCGGCTGAGCGTCGACCTAGGATCCAGGCAATCAGGGTTCGATTCCTGGTCAGGGCACATGCCCGGGTTTCAGGCTCGATCAGTGACTCTCTCATCATTGATGTTTCTATCTCTCTCTCTCCCTCGTCTTTCCTCTTTGAAATCAATAAAGATATATTTTTAAAAAATAATAAAATAAAATTAGGTCTCATATTTTCATTTTCTACTGGGCCCCACAAAGCATTAGGAGCTTCAAAGTGTGATTGTAAAGATCACTAACAGATCATGCACCCATGAAGCCAGCCCTGTCTGCTTGTTTCACACAAGTAAGTTTCTCAGCTATGACCCCACGTTGGCTTCTGTTCAACTAAACCTGGAAATGCACAAGCTATCACCTACTGAGAGCTTCTTGAACAGTGAGGAATGGAAGCTATTAAATAGTCCCTTCCTTCATCCTCTGGATTTATGGTTCTGAGGCATGTTCTGGGGGGCTCCTCAGGATTCTCTAGCAGGATGGAGCCCTGAGTACCCACCGCGAAACTCAGATCATGACATAACCCCAGATCACCATTACCTCCTTGTGTGTTTCCTCTTCTTAGCTGCTCACTCCTGTTTCTTAGGATCACTTCCCAAAATTAACTACCTGCCCAAGAGCCCTGGCCTCAGGGTCTGCTTTAGGGGAAAACCTAAACTAAAATGAAATAGGATGCAAATGAGATGAGTGAGGGGGGATAAGAATAGAAGGTAGGAAGCTAGCTTGAAAGCTCTAGCAATAGGAACGGAGCAGGTGAAGAAAAGGCGATTTTGGAAATTAGAAAGCAAGCTCAAAGGAACTTGACAAATGATTGGATGTGAGAGATGAGAACTATAACTAAAAGTGTTCTTATTTGAATGTCTATATGGACAGTGACACTATTCACCAAATTAGGGAATTCAGAGGATGAAAAATTGGAGTGTGAAGGTAGAGGAGGTATAGGGGCATAAGTGGTGATGGAGGGAGACTTGACTTAGGGTGATGAACACACAACACAGTGTACACATGATGTATTGAGGAACTGTGCACCTGAAACCTGCATAATTTTGTTAGCCAGTGTCACCCCAATATATTCAATAAAAAGGGGAAAAAAGAAAATAACAAATTTGTGATCTCTCAGTGAAAATGTGTCAGCATTCAGTTAAATTTGAGTCTGAAGTCAGTAAACAAATCTAGGCAAAACGCATAGTGATGACTATAACTATAAATGTACAAATAAACATGTATTGAATACAGAAATAGAGTTGGAGGACATTTTCCCCAAAATTATTATAATGACATCCATTATTTATTTTTACTACTTAACTCCTGCTGGCAACCTCTTATGCCTTAAAATACTTCCATACAAATTATAAATACAGTGGAGAGAAAAACTGGGTCAACTAATTGTTATATTGAATAATTTTAGTGTGAAATGTTTCCAAAATCAATATTTAAAAATCTCAAGGTTATTATATTCTTTTTGCCATTATCCTATCTCTTTAAATGACATAACCTATTTGAAAATTTAAATAAATTTAAACTTTTATTAGGAAACTAAAACATTAATACTACTAACTTCTGGGGATCTGCCAAAGTAGTAAGATTCCAAAGGTTTTCCAACTGACCTGAGATATTTTGCCAAGAACTATAGGGCAAATTTTTCTTTAAGTAACATTTACTGTAAAATTCATGCAATCTTTCATTTCTACAGAAAATAGATAGCAAGTTGGTTTTAAGGGGATAGCTCAAAATCAGCTATACCTAGAATCATCACATTTGGCTTTATTGATCTGTCTAGGAATGAAAATCTATTTTAATGTTTAGGAATTGACCTTCTTCTGGAATTTATTATTCTCATATCCAATATCTTTAAAAGTCTGTCTTTGGAACTGTATGTATTTTCAGCGTTACCAGGCTCTTCTGAAGGTAGAGCTGTCCATGTGAATCATAAAGAAATGAGACTGGCATGGGATATACGGTAACTTGCTCTTTTTGACAACCAATATTTGTAACCTTTTAGAGGTGGTCAAAACCAAGACAAGACACTTCAGCTGAACAAATCAAAAAGACATCCTAGCCAAGATTAGAATCATAGTAGGCCTGAAGCAGAACATGTACATAGGAAAACCTGCCCCAAAGCTTCTGAAACATAAAAACCCTGGAACTTCGAGAAAACAGAAGGTTTTAAAAAGAGAAGTAGGAAGACCTCTTTAAAAAGAGACAAAAACAGGTAGATTCATAAATTGAACATCAAATGTAAGATGTTAAAATGACAAAAATTAACACACGTAATGCTAAGAGATTAGCTATAATGTGTGAGTGCACACATTTATAAAATAAACAATGGATTACTATCCAGAATAAATTGTTTTTAAAAACTCTTCTAAATCAAGGAGAAAAACAAGGCAACTAACCCAATATAAAAATGAAACAAGAACATGACGAGAACACCACAAAACAGAAATTATTCATAGTGCAAATAATTACAACAAATATTTTTTAAAGATACCCTCATTAGTAACCAAGGAAATATAAATTAAAACACTGAGTTAGTATTCTTTACTTGTAAGATTGACTGAGGGAAAAAATGTAACTCCTAAGTCAATTAGACATTGGACAATCTAAGGGAATGGACATTTTGAGGCACTACTTATAGGCATATGAATGGGTAGAGCCAATTTGAAGGGAAATTTGGCAATGTCTATTCAAATTTAAACTATACATTTCCTATTACCCCAAAATTCCACTTTTAGGTGTCAAGCACAGAGAAAAAATGACAGATGCAAATAAGGAAGTGTGTACAAGGATGTCCACTGAAGCTTTTTTTATAATAGTAAAATTTTGTTATGTATGACATATAAATACAGTTATATATAATATAGAATCCATTTACATATACAATGGATTTCCATAAGGAGTGACTAAATAAGTAATTATTTCAAGGGAGGAGAATAGGATTGAGGGTGTTTTCAGTTAAAAGATCTTAAGAGATCTTTAACCTTACTTTTACTATTTTAATGTTTCACAAGGAGAATTTATTCATGTATTACATGAGTAATTAAAATGATTTTAAAGCAAACAAGGAATATCCAGAGGATTAAGTTGAGTGAAAAAAAGCCAATCCCAAAGGTCACATACTGTATAATCCCATTCATGTTATATAGCATTTCTGAAATGACAAAATTTTACAAATGGAGAACTGATTAGTGGTTGCAAGAGGTTAGAAGTAAGAGAGAAAAAAGCGGGGGGAAAGAAATAAGAGAGAGTCTGGTGTCATTAGAAAAGGGCAACACAAGAGATACTTGTGGCAATGGAACTATCCTGTTCACTGTCTTTTCTGTGATGGTGGATACAAGAAACTACACATTTGATAGAACAAAAACACACACGCATGAGTACAGATAACACAGGAGAAATCTGGATAAGATCAGAAAATTGTAGTAATATCAATATATTGTACTACAGCTTGAAAAATATTAACAGTGGAGAAAACTGGGTAAAGTGCTGAGGGACTCGGGCGGGTCACGGCAAGACCATATAAAGCAATAGAACTCTGACTCATACATTGGTTCCATCATCACAGAAACCAAACCTCTGCAGCAAATGGCCCAGGATTCTTCTAGTAACTGCCACTTTCCCTATTTTTTGCCACCCTTCCAACTCGGGGTCAACTAGAGAAAGTCCACTGCGCCTTCCAAATCAATCACCCAAGATGCCCCACTTTTGTTAGCCCACCTCCAATTTCCTCATGCCAACAATCTCCACGCAGAGTATACTGGAGGTCTCCCCTTTTTCCTGCTATAAAGCTCCCCACTGCCCTGCCTGCCTTTGACTCTCTTCTGAATGCAAAGGATGGAGGCCGGCTCCGGTGCCACTGCAAGCTTGGAATAAACAGCCTGTTTGTTCTCATTTGGGTGGTCTTCATTTATGTCCAAAATGTAGATGGATCACTACATATCATATTATTTCTTACAGCTGCATGTGATCCTGCAATCACATCGATAAGATTTTCAAGTAAAAATATGCCAGATATTAAAAAATGCTCTTCCAAGCACTGGTCCTTTATCTTTTTCCTCCATCGCACAGTTTGTTTTCCCTCCCTCTACTACAGGAGATCATCACAGAGGTGTAGTTTGTTTTCCCTCCCTCTACTACAGGAGATCATCACAGAGGAGTAGCTTAGGATAGGGGAGGAAAAAAGAAGGAAATGAACATCCTGGAGAAGGCATTTTAAAATAGCTTTGAAATTGCCAAAACACTAGACCATCTTTAATTACATGTAGATATATCAATATATTCTAATTTTTATATCTACTTGGTTGGGTTGGGGGAAGGGAGGAAGCTCCTAAAGCCCAAGGTCAGAAACAATTTTTTTCACATATTTAATTTACCACTTACAACATTGACATTGTTTGCACACTAGGTCAAAAGAAAGATTTCAAAACAGCCACTGAAAATGGATTCCTTGAGACATCAAGGACAAGCCTTTCTAAAGAGCATACACTAATGTAGACAGGTTCAAATCTAGTCACCTTTAGTATAGTCACAAATCTCCCACAAGGCAATAACAACAATCAGTCCGTTGTGAATTACACTGAGCACACAAAGTTAAATACAGAAGCAGCAAATAATCGGCACAGATTTCAAGCAGTGGTCACTGTGCGCATATTACTAAGTATTGCATGGGGTGTTTCTTTGTGATCTAAGCCTCTGCTACTCGGGAAGTAGTCCGAGATGAGCAGTAGTGGCAGCTTACTAGAAATGGAGCTTATTAGAAATGCAGAAGTGTGGGCCTGCCATAAAGCTACTGATCCAGAATCCAACCCTTAGGACTCATCTACACCTTCAGGTCTGAGAAGCACCACTCTCAACTAACTAAAACTCAGATAAACAAAGTTTGGGCAAGCACCTAAGAATTATGGTGTGGTACTCCAAAACTGATATAGGGACAATTAGACAATTTGCTTAATGAGAAAATAACTGAAGGTTTAATTTCACATCATTTCCCTTGAAAAGCTAAAATCCTAAAAATTTCTTTAAAATGCTTAAAATTTATTTATCAAGTTTCAATTTCAAATACTATATCATACAGAAACATAGCAATTAGAGGTGAGGTTGCTCAGTTAGTGCAATAATGTGTCAGCTCAGAGGCCAGGAGACAACACTGCAAATTGTAAATCTGCAAAAGACAAAATGTATTTCAGATCAATCTTCTCAGCCAGTTGTCACTTTGAAAAGCAGTAGTGCCCTGGCTCAGCTGATTGGAGCATCGTCCCATACACCAAAAGGTGGAGGGTTCGATTCCTAGTCAGGGCACATGTCCAGGTTTTGGGTTCAATCCCCAGTTGGGGTGCATACAAGAGGCAATTGGTGGTTGTTTCTCTCTCTCTCTCTCTCCCCCTTCCTCTCTCTCTCAAGTCAATAAAAACATATCTTTTGGTAAATGCTTTTAAAAAAAGAAAAGAAAAGCAGTAGTATTATGCGGAAACTTTAGCTTCAACCTCCAAGGTAAATTTAAACCCCTTTATATATAAGATTGTCCCCATCATTTATAGATAAGTGTAAACTATCCACCAGTGTGACTTTTGGCAAATGTAATAATTTTTTAAGATTCAATTTCTTTATTTGTTTAAACTGTAATTCTAAGGCCCGTTTAGAAGAGTTTGGAAGTAAATAAAAAGAACAGGAATTTTTAGCACAATGCTAAGCACAAGATCAAAAAACACTGGCTTCCTTTCTATCATAGTTAGTCTTATTTATAGTTCATTGGATTTCTGTCAAGTACACCTACCATTGATAAACTTTTAATTAGCAGGAAAACATATCTTACCCAAGGATGGTTTACTAATAGTAGTTTAAAAATATATATATATATTTTTTGAAGTAAAGCCTTTTGATGGGTATAAATGAGTCACAAGTGGATGAGCTAATTTAAGACTAAGTTCTACCTCTCAACATTTACTGTTATTAATAACAACAACAATAATAATAATAACTGAATATTTACATAATGCTTACTATGCAACAGATATTTTCTAAATGTTTGTCAAATTACTTACCTAATCCTTACAACAGTTCCATGAAGTAAGTACTCTTTTGTATGACCATCATTTTATATATGAGGATATTGGGACACACAAAGGCTAAGCCACTTTCAAGAAAATTGCATGGCTAGCAAATGGGAGAATCAGGACTTAAACACAGGCATTCCTGCTCCAAAGTCATACTTTAACCACTAGGTTATCACATCTGGTATGCGTACTACATACCCAGTTAATACATTTGTTAATGATAATATTTTATAGTTATAAAGTTATTTTTTTCTGTTTTTAACTAAAATTTGAGTTACACATATAAAAATACAAAACTAAATGTAATAGATCTAAGACGTACTTTAGTTAAAATATTAAGTTACTGACCAGCTCTTACTCAATTTTTAAAGAAAATCGATTCTCACAGACGTTGCATTTCTCACAAAGCACAAAGAGTTCAAATTCGCTTCAAAAAGTGTATCACCAATTAAGCATCTTTTCTTATGGTGCTGGTTAACAGAAAAAATAAGCAATTAGACCCAGCCGGGCGTGGCTCAATGGTGGAGCTTCGACCTAGGATCCAGGAGATCTCGGTTGGATTCCCAATCATGCCCAGGTTATGGGGCTGATCCCTAGTAGGGGGTGTGCAGAAAGCAGCCGATCAATGACAAACTCTCTCATCACTGATGTTTCTATCTCTCCCTCTCCCTTCCTCTCGCTGAAACCAATAAAGATATATATATTTTTTAAAAGCACAAAAATTAAACCAAAATAGGTCATCGACTAAATGTAAAACACAAAACTATGAAGTTCGTAAAAGGTAACACAGAGAAAATCTAGAAGATCTTGGGTATGGAAATGACTTTTTATAGACATAACACCAACAGAGTCCATGAAAGAAAGAATTGATAAACTGGATTTTATTAAAATTAAAATTCTCTGCTCTGTGAAAGACATTGTCAAGAAAATAAAAAGACAAGCCACAGATTGAGAGAAAATATTTGCAAAAGACACATTTGATAAAACACTGTTATCCAAATATGCAAAGTGTTAGTAAGGACGTGAAGAAACTGAAACTGTCTTAGACAGCTAAACATAAAATTACCATACTACCCAGCAATTCCACTCCTAGGAGTCTAACCAAGAAAATAAAAACATATGTTCACACAAGTGCTTCTAGGCAAATATTCATAGCAACATTATTCATAGTAGCCAAAAACTAGAAACAATCAAAATGTCCATCAACTAGTGAGTAGATAAGTAAAATGTGGCATATCCATACAATGCAGTACTATTAAGCAATAAAAAAAGAAACTGTGTATACACACTACCACATGGGTGAACCTCAACAACATTATGCTAAGTGAAAGAAGTCAGACATAAAAGATTATATATTGTATGATTCAATATGAAATGTCAAAAAAGGAGCAAATTTACAGAGACAGAAAGCAGAGGGAATAGAAACTGACTACAAATGAACATTAGAGAAATTTAGGGGATCATGGAAATATTCTAAAACTGGTTTATTGTTATCGTTGCAAAACCCCAATAAATTTATTAAAAATCATTGAATTATACACTAACAGAGTGAATTTTATATGTAAATTACACCTTGATAAAGCAGCTTCAACAAAAAGTCAATGCCATGATAGAATCTAAAAGTTTCAGTCTTTGAATTTCAATGGACCTGAATTTAATACACTCTTTCATCTGTAAAACATTTCCCAATATACTTATTAATTTTAAAAATAATTCTGTGCTCTAATGTACTATTATAGACAATTTTCATTCATAGGCACACAACTCTTTTAAAGGATGAAGTAAAAAAAAATTTAGTAAGTTCTAATACTGCCTTCATAAATCAAAAGAAATTATCATACACAACCCACTTTGGAAGACCTTTTTTTGTAACCTGTTAATCTACTCCATGTACCTGGAATAATGCCAGAATGTGCTTACAAAGTTTTACATGGAAACCTTCTTAGAAATAGCTGAAGAAAAGAGTAAATTACTCCCTAGGAGAGCTGTGATTAGAGCTCAAAATATCTCTATTTTGGGGGTGGGAGTGCTTTGAAAAATTAGAACGAACATTTATTTAATAATTAAAGGCAATGATAATATCATTGGCTTGATAATTTTTATTCTATCCTAAAATGTAACTTTGTTGTACATACAAAAAGTCATTTTGTTTTGGTCTTATCTCTAGATCCCATTCTAAATATCATACTCTATCCTCTGCTCCATAGATGCTTTAATGAGCTTTAGATAAAAGTAACAAAATACTATAATAACCTTATCATTGCCATGCATGCATAACAGGACACAAGTTGAAAGTAAAATATATGGGCCAAACCATCTAGTCAGCTTCTCAGTCATTATAGAGCTCTTTCCAGCAATATACTAAATATTTAAAAACATTTTTTAGAATAAGTGCATATTCTAAAAATATCTTGCATCTTTAGATTTTCTATAACCTTCTTTTCTTTTCCCTGTAACTAGTATAAAATACCTTTCCCTTAAATAAAATCCCAATAGCAGTTGAACTCTAGCAATGTGACTAACCCTAGTAATCTTTCAAATCCTACATCAAGATCTCTTTTCCCCCCGGTTGATGAATATTTGCTCCTTCACACTTGTACAATGATCTTTTTCCTTTTTTCATCCTGTCATCTAGAGGCTACAAATCTTAAAACTGATCATTTTCCCATGGCTAAGTCTTGAGTGTTCATTTTATTAAAGTTCAAAGTCAAACAGGGCTGGAATAATCAAGTTTAAAGAAATTCTAACTAGATATTCTATCTGTATAATACTAAATGGCAAACTACTTTTTTTCTTAATAAAAAACTATGGGTTATGAAAGAATTATTTCTCCCAATTTCAATGTAAATAATAAGTTTAAGGGAGTTCCTTTGCATCAAATATTTGGTAGAAATCCATGATAAAATCTAAGGTAAAAAAGCTCATTATAACTGGAGCAACATCAGCAAAATGACAGAAGAGGAATCACTATCCTTCACTTCCCCACAGGAAAACTGAATTAACAGCAATATATGGACCAAAATATTTTATGAGGACTTTATAATCCAATTAAGAAGTTGCAGTTCCCTAGGTAAGTGCAAAGCTGAGGTTGGCCACATTGAAACAGGTAAGATGAGTCATTCTACTTTATATGTGATGGTCCCTTCACCAAGTCAGCATAGCTCAGTTTGGCTCACAGCTTCTCCTTCTCAGGAAACAGAAGAGTGGAGCCTGCATTCAGTGATCTGGCCTTTTGGAGGACAGACTAAGGGACTGGTTGCGTAGGTGCCAAGGAGCTGCTGAAAGTGAAGAAGCGAAGGGGAGTGGGTTGCTGCTGCACCACAGGGCCTGCAGTGCCATAGCATACACTATCACAGATCAGCACAAATAGGAGAAAACACCCAACTTGTAGCTTTCCCTTGGTACAGAGGGTAAAGATTGGAGTGTACATCTTAGAAATCAGTTTTTTAAAGAGCAACCCAAAGGGCTGTTGACTATCATACTTGTATTGGGGATATGACAGGGAGTCAACATACTTTGGAAGACTAGGGGCTGCTAAGACAAAGGAAAATGGGGCAGCTTATTGCTATAGCAACAGAGAACCTGCAATACCACAGATAGACAACAGAGGGAGAAAGAGCAAAGGAAGAAAAAAAATTTCCAAAATCAATCTCAAATAAAAGGAAATCTATGTATTACTTGACAAAGAATTCAAAATAATTGTCTTAAAAATGCTCAATGATAGAACAGAGACAACTAAACAAAAATCAGGAAAATAATATATGAATAAAATAAGAACCCAACAAAGAGATAAAACTGTTAAAAAGAACTAGAAATTCTAGTACTAAATAATACAATAAGTGGATTAAAAAAAACTTACTAAAGCTGTTCAACAGAAGACTTATTCAAGTGGCAGAAAGATTGAGTGACCTCAAGACAGGCCATTTGAAATTTTTGAGTCAGAGAAGCAAAAAAGAAAAAAGAATGAATAAAGTTAGAGATTTATGGAACACCATAAAATAGATCAACATACACATTATGAGAATTACAGAAGGAGAAGAGCGAGACAAAGGGACAGAGAGCTTACTTAAATAAATAATGGCTGGAAACTTCTCAAATCTGAGGAAGGAGATAGGCATCCAAATTTAAAAAGCTTAAAGAGCTATGATCAAGATAAACCCAGAGAGACCCAACACCAACACACGTTATAATCAAACTGTCAAAAGTCAAAGACAATCAGAATTTTGAAAGCAGCAAGAGAAAATTAATCTGTCATATACATGGGAGCTCCCATAATATCACCAGCAGATTTCTCAGTAGAAAACTTACAGGCCAGAAAGGAGTGGAATGATATACTCAAAGTGCTGAAAGAAGTTCACTGTCAACCAAGAATACTATACACAACAAAATTATCCTTCAAAAATGAAGGAGAAGTAAAGACTTTCCCATGTAGCAAAAACTGAGGAAGTTCATCACCACTACATCTGTCTTACAAGAAATACTAAAGGGAGTTCTACAATTGTAACAAATAGACACTAGATAACAACATGAAACAAGAAAATATAAAACTCACTATTACAGGTAAATGTATAAACAAATATAGAATACTGTAGTACTGTAATGGTGGTGCATAAAGCAATTTTAATCCTGGCATGGAATTTAAAAGACAATAGCATAATATGTAAGTATAATTAAAAGACTAAAGACCTTAAATCAATAGCCTACCTTTGTATTGCTAGGAGAGAAAAAAATAAAATAAAAAAAAAAATTTTAAATAAATAAATAAATAAATATATATATATATATATATATATATATACACACTTAAAGTTAGCAAAAGAAGGGAAATAAAAATGATTAGAACAGAAGCAAATGAAAAAGAACAGAAAAAAAACAACAAAACTAAGAGTTGGTGTTTTGAAAAGATTAACTAAATTGACAAGTTAAGGAGGAGGGGAGGGGGAGGGGGAGGGGGAGGGGGAGGGGGGGGAGGGGGGGAGGGGAGGGGAGGGGAGGGGAGGGGAGGGGAGGGGAGGGGAGGGGAGGGGAGGGGAGGGGAGGGGAGGGGAGGGGAGGGGAGGGGAGGGGAGGGGAGGGGAGGGGAGGGGAGGGGAGGGGAGGGGAGGGAAGGGAAGGGAAGGGAAGGGAAGGGAAGGGAAGGGAAGGGAAGGGAAGGGAAGGGAAGGGAAGGGAAGGGAAGGGAAGGGAAGGGAAGGGAAGGGAAGGGAAGGGAAGGGAAGGGAAGGGAAGGGAAGGGAAGGGAAGGGAAGGGGAGGGGAGGGCTCAAATAAATTAAATCAGAAATAAAAAAGAGATTAAGACTGATTCCACAGAAATAGAAGTGATTATAAAACACTACTATGAACACTTACATGTCATCAAATTAGATAATCTAGAAGAAATGGATAAATCCCTAGAAACATACAATCTGCAAAGACTGAATCATGAAGAAATAAAAAATCTGAACAGATCTATAACTATAAGGAGATTGAATCAGTCACCAAAAATCTCCCAACAAAGAGTTCAGGACCAGGTAACTTCATTGTATAACTCTATCAAACATTTAAAAATAATTAATGTGAATCCTTCTCAAAGTCTTCCAAAAAATTGAAGAGTGAAAAAACACCATATAATAAAAACTTGTTATATGATGCCAAAGCCAGACAAAGGTACTACTACAAAAGAAAAAAGAAAACAATAGACCCACATCACTGATGAACGCTAAGGCAAAAATCCTGAACAAAGTACTAGCAAACTGAATCCCATAGCACATTAAAGAAATTATACATCATAACCCAGGAGATTTTATTCTTGGCCTGCAAAGATGGTTTAACATGTGAAAGTCAGTAAATGTAATACAACACATTAACAGATCAATGGACAAAAATTACATAATCATTTCAATTGATGAAGAAAACGCATTTGAAAAAATTCAACACTCTTACAGGATAATTTAACAGACTAGGAATAGAAGGAAATAACCTCAACATAATAAAGGTCATATATGAAAAGCCTATAGCTAACATCATACACAACAGTGGAAATCTGAAAGCTTTTCTTCTAAGATCAGGAACATGGCAAGGGTGCCCATTCTTGCCACTTTTATTCAACAGAGTGCTAGAAGTCCAATCCAGAGCATTTAGGCAAGAAAAGAAATTAAAAGCCATCCAAATTGGAAAGAAAGAAGTAAAATTCTCTTTTCACAGATGACATGATTTTATATTTTAAAAACCCAAAGATTAAAAAAAAAATACCACCTCTTAGAACTAATAAACGAATTCAGCAAAGTTTCAGGATTCAAAATCAACACTCAAACATCAGTTGTCTTTCTATATTACCAATAGGAAGCAATCTAAAAAGTAAATGATGAAAACAACACCATTTAAAATAACATCCAAAAGAATGAAATACTTAGGAATAAACTTAACTGAAATAGGTAAAAGACTCGTACACTGAAACCTATAAAATATTGCTGAAAGATAATACAAATAAGTGGAAATACCATCCTGTGTTCATGGATTGGAAAACTTGATATTTGTGAAATATCCATACTACCCAAACAATCTACAGATTCTATCTCGATGGCGGTTTTTATTTATTTATTTATTTATTTATTTATTTATTTATTTATTTATTTATTTTGCAGAAATGGGGGTGGGGGGATTCTAAAATTCATATGGAATCTCAAAGGCTCTCAAATAGCCAAAACAACTTGAAAAGGAAGAACAAAACTGAAGGCCTCATACATTCTAATTTGAAAACATATTACAAAGCTACAGTAACCAAAACCATGTGGTATTAGCATAAAAACAGACACATAGAGCAATGGAACACAATATAAAGCCCAGAAAAAAAACTCTCATATACGTCAAGTGATCTTCAAAAAGGGTGTCAAGACTACAACGGGGAAAGGATAATCTCTTTAACAAATGATGCTGGGAAAACTGGATATCCACAAGCAAAAGAATGAAGATGGGCCCTTATTTTACACCATATACAAAAATTAACTCAAAATGGATTAAAGACCTAAACATAAGTACCTGAAACTATAAAACCCATAGAAGGAAACATAGGAGGAAAACTTCATGACATTGGTATGTGCAATGATTCCTCGGATGGAACACCTAAAGCATAGGTAACAAAAGCAAAAATAGACAAGTGGAACTATATCAAACTTAAAAACGTGTGCAGAGAGCCCAGCTGGGCATGGCTCAGTGGTTAAGCATCCACCTAGGATCCAGGCGATCGGGGTTTGATTCCCGGTCAGAGCACATGCCCAGGTTGCAGGCTGCAGTTGATCAATGACTCTCTCATCATTGATGTTTCTGTCTCTCTCTCTCCCTCTCCATTCCTCTCTCTGAAATCAATAAAGATATATTTATAAAAAAAAAAAACAAAAACAAAAAACTTGTGCAGAGCAAAAGAAACAATCAATGGAGTGAAAAGGCAACCTACAGAATGAGAGAAAATATTTGCAAACCATATATCAGATAAGGGGTTAACATCCAGAATATATAAAGAACTCCTACAATTCAATAATAACAAAAAAAAAAAGATTTAAAAATGGACAATAGACTTGAACAGATATTTCTCCAAATAGGATATATGAAAAAAATGCTCAACATCATTATCATCAAAATAAAGAAAATCAAAACCAAATGCAATATCACCTCACAGCCACTAGGATGTCTACCACTTAAAAATATAAGTATAAAGTATATATATCAGAAGATAACAAGTGTTGACAAGGATGTGGAAAAATTAGACCTTTGCACACTGTTGGCAGTACTGTAAAATGGTGCAGCAACTCTGGAAGACAGTATGGAGGGTTCTCAAAAAATTAAAAATAGAACTACCACATGACCTAGCAACCCAACCTCTGGGCATATATACAAAAGAATTGAAAGTAGAATCATAAAGAGACATTTACACATCCATGAAGTTGATTTTCAGTGGGCATAGAATTTCAGTCATGCAACATGAGAAAGTTCTAGAAATCTGTTTTACAGCATTGTGCATATAGTTAACAATACCGTAACATACACTTAAAAATTGTTAACATGTAAATTTATGTCTTGTGCCCCACACAATGAAACGAGACGAGACGAGGCAAGGCGAGACGAGACGAGACGAGACGAGAGGAGAGGAGACGAGACAGGAAAGGGGATGAAGCTCATTATAATTGATTTTATTTGCACTAAGATAATGAAGTTCACCTAACACTAGGGAATGACCAGAATCTATTTAAACTCAACATAGCCAAAGTTATAAAGTTATAACTTGACAAAGTTCAGTTGTCAAGTTATAAAATAGTCTGAATCATTTTTTAAAGTCAGGAAGAAAGTCTTTTAAAAATTATAAAAAACAAAATGAATAACATAGTGCTGGATTATAACCCAAAATATAAAATCAGTATATAAAAGTCCATACAAATATATAAAATACTTGAAAAAAATAAAAAGAGAGAGGAGACCAATATCTCATTCTAAAGCATTCCATAATACTAAGACAATATAGAACTTTTCCTCTGTCTGACTTACTTTATTTATCATAATGCCTTCAAGTTCTATCCAGATTGTCACAAATGGCAAGATTTTCTTTCTTTTATGGCTGAATAATATTCTATTGCATATAGTACACCAAATTTTCTTTATCCACTTATCCATTGATGGACACGTAGCTTGTTTCCATGCCTTGGCTATTGTGAATAATGCTGCAATGAACAGGGGGTGCAGGTACCTCTTTGAGATGATGTTTTTGTTCCCTTTGGATGTATACCCAAAAGTGGAATTGTTGGATCATTTGGTAGTTCTATTTTTTATATTTAGAGGAACCTCCATACTATTTTCCATAGTGGCTACCCCAATTTACATTCCCACCAACAATGCCCAAGGTTCTCTTTTCTTCACCACACCACTGCTTATTATCTCATGTCTTTTTTACAATAGCCATTCTAACAGGTGTGAGATGATCTCATTATGGTTTTAATTTGCATTTCCCTGATGATTAGTGATGTCGAGCATTTTTCATGCATCTGTTGGCCATTTGTATGTCTTCTTCAAAAAACTGTCTATTCAAGTCCTTTACCCACTTTTTAATCAGATGAGTGTTGCTGTTAAGTTGTATGAGTTAGTTAGCTACCATTTTAACTTGTGCCTTCTATTTCCCCCTCCTCTTCCATTCTTTTTGTCCACCTGTGTTTATATATTTATTAATATTGTCATTTTAACTGAGTTTCACAAAGAGCAAAAATAAATATTTATATTGAATGCAACATGTATACTGGGAGTCCATTACATCTACAATAGGTGTGTGTGTTTTTATTTCTGGGTTTATTAAGTGAGAAGCAATCATTGTTAAAGCATAAAACTGATACAATGAACCTTCTCATGCACAAACCTATATCCTGCTTTCATTCTCCTGTGGTAGCATCTAGAAAGGGAGCATCACAGAGTCGTATTTCAGCAGATGCCCTTGCAGATCAATAGAGGGAAGAAAAAGTAAGAAACTGACAAATGGGGGAATGAATATATCCTAAAACTGTTCCCAGATTTAAACTATGATTTAACAAGATCTAGTTCAAACCCTATACAATGAAGGAATACTTTAAAATAACCCTAATAATTGCGCATCCTTTGAATATTTACAGTGAACAGAAGAAGATCACAACACTAGTAGACAACCTACTTCATTTTTGTAGAGTTTTCAGTATTTAAATCTCTGGATTAGTCTCCAGATGGTAAGATGATCAGCAAAGCCAAGCAGCAGAGCACTACCTACCACAGTGACCATTCAGAATCTATTCTACTGAGTTCAGGGGCACTGGCAGCAACTACATTCAGATTCCAGAGACAGTGGTTCCACAGCAGCACTACTGGCAGCACTCCTGACAATGCCCACCATTAGCAGCACTAATGGTGGGTATTGTTAGGAATGCAAGGTTCCATATCTGTATCCAATAGGTCATTCGCTTTGCAAAATAACTTTGAGATTTGTTTCTATCTGCGTAAACTACAAGCCTGAATCTCTAGTTTTTTTCAGGGATTATTTTTACTATCCTTTTAATAATTGGGTAATATCCAACATCCTTTTAGTGAATTCCTTTTCTGCTTTAAGTTAGCCAGTGGGGTTCTTTTGTCCACAACTGAAAATATGATGAAAAGTATTACTTAACTTTTAAATAATAAATTTGGTAAAAATAAAACAGTTTAAACAAAAATGGAATAGGTCTTTGAAAATGTTACTAAATAATATTTGAGGCTAATATCAAATTAGATTTTGACCCTCTACAAGAAGTCAGTTTCTCAGTTTGAAAGAAGTAGACTGGTCTTTAATGTGTGTGTTTTCTCAGAACACTGTTCTATCTTTAGTAAATTTCTCCTTTGTGACTAGGAAGCGTCAAAGTCCACTGCCAAGAAGTCAGCAAGTATACTCCCTTTTTTCTAATGACACTATGGTGGAAGTTGATTATTGTAGCCCAGCTGCTTGATGAGTAGAAAATGAGGATTGATGGCCTATTCAAATGGTTATGAATTTTAAGTTGAGGGAGGAGCAAATATTTCTCCCAGGTAGTCTCAGATTTTACTGAAGTCATTAACGCTAGTTACAAATCTCTGAAATAATATAAAAATATTAATAACAAAACTTCGCATACAAACAGAATAGAGCCCATTGACCAAATAAAAAAAATCATCAAACCTCACTTCTCATTTTTTTTCTAGTTCACTACATATGGTAAAAACATGAAATCATTAGGATTGATAAAGCCAGGTTTGGCAGACTTTTTCTATTTACTGGGACTATGAGCTATAAAATTGAATTTGGGGCCCTATCTCCAAGAAAAAGTTATTAGTTCTCAGAATAACAGCATGTTAGTGGATCAGACATAGATAAAAGATTTCCATTATGACTGTTTTTAGCTA
The DNA here is from genome assembly GCF_054644295.1 of Miniopterus natalensis. Taxonomy (NCBI): domain Eukaryota; kingdom Metazoa; phylum Chordata; class Mammalia; order Chiroptera; family Miniopteridae; genus Miniopterus; species Miniopterus natalensis. The sequence goes on along the minus strand of NC_142085.1, from coordinate 49,593,053 downwards.
TGATTTACAGTGGCCTACATTGTTTTATAATGACTTTCAATTTTGAAAATGTACATCCACTGTTAGTTTTATAGATGTAGTCACAATTGATTGTGGGCTTGAGAGATTAATCCTTCTAACTCCGTAGCAAAAAGAAAACATTTAACGTGCAATAAATAGGCATTCTAGATACATTTACAAGCATGTTCTTTGTAGTAGAATTTTACATGGAAAATAAGTGTAAAAATGTTTTAATAATTGCTTAACCACTCATTACCTGAAGCTAGAATCTGGAGGAAACTGGTGAATAAAATTTGCTTTATATAGAGCTCTAGCCCTCTAATAGTACACGATTCCGAGATTATCTATTTATTTGTGCCCAGATGCAAAAGAAAATCTCATATACCCAATTCCCAATTAGCACTTGGTATAGAAGTACCACTGAATAACAAATTTAACAAAAATAAGCCAATTAGGACATCAACTCTTGATTTATTTTACCATCTTTCTTTCCTAGCTTATAAACAGGCAAATTTGCCAATGATTTCAACCATAATCTTGGGCTTACCTATAGCATCTAGCTTGAAACCCATAGTGAAATTTCCCTAACTCTGCTTACCACTCCTCTCAACCCCTTCTCCTAAGTCCCACCTCTACTCACATTCCAACCCAAAACTGATCTCTATTCCAAATTAGACCTGGCTAAAACCAACGGATACATCCATCCCATCTTAGCTTGGTCCTCTGCCTAGGTTCTTTTCCATAATTTCTGGACAATTGGCCTAACTCCTACTATCACCCTTTGCTCTAGAATTGTAGTCCACCAAAAATACTTCCCTTTTGGCTCAAGTAGCTAATATCTATTTAGCTCCACTCAATTCCCTTCACTGAGACAAAATCTATATGCAATACAGTCATTCTGAATCCTTTATCCTTGCTTAAGCACAATAATCAAGGAGATATAAACATAGTGATTAAAGTAAGTGAGCAAAATCAGATGGAACACAATGTTTTATCATTATTATATAACAACAATGGGAAGCCACATTCTTATGACTCTACATTTATTTGCCCAATGATTTTCATAACATTATAGGAAAGTAAAATTAACCATCACGTCTGTGCCAGAGAGGTGAGTTGTATTATTTATTTTTCTTTTATTTTCAGATTAAAAACAACAATCTCCAAAAAATAAAATAAATAAAAATACACATAGCCCAGACACAATTCTCCAAGAACTCACATCTGGCAAAGTGCTGAGGCAGGATTTCCATGAAGGTTTTGTATACATCCAGTCCTTATATACCTTAAAATGTTGGATACCATCTTAAAGTAATGATTTCTTTGTCTGATAATAGTAGGGCCTCTCTGGCCTTACTATATGTTCTAAAAGAACTAGCCATGGACGTTATTATTGTATGGGAAAGGTACACTGTCCTTATTTTGCTAATGAGAAATCTGATTTAGAGAGGTAAGTAATTTGACCTAAATCACACAGTTAGTTAATGGCAAATCCGAATGAGAAACCCCAATTTTCTGGTGATTTAATTCCATTCGAGAATGTTTACACAAAGGAGACAGAAGGCATATGCTCGATTCATATATTTCATATGGCTTGAGAGTAAAGGGAAATACTATTCGTAATTAGGCCATAACAACAAATGTAAACCAGACTGTCCCATGCAAACTGAGATTTCTGGTCACCCAACCTAACAAATAGTGACTACTTTAAAAGGGTTAGTTTCTTTCCCCTTCGAGAAGCAGGTATGGTCTCATTCTTATCTTTAATAGTAAGACCGGAGCGTTGTTCATTTATACTGCTTCTGTTAAATTTTGTTATGTTAAAATTAATATATATTCATTGCCTAATAGAATGTCATAATAAATAATTTCCACAGGTGAAAAATGAAAGTGTTTATCCTTCTGTTTCTTATAACAATAGGTCCCAAATTATTTGCTTTAGGAAAAAACCAAAACAGAAAAGCAAATAAGTAAAATCCTCATAATATATAATGAGGAGCTGAACTAATGAAATCTAAGTTCTCTACTAGTTTGGTCTCTAAATGGCCATGACCATGACTCTAAGGGCATCTAGCAAAATCCAACAGAAATAAATGTAGTTCACCACACTCCATGTAATCAATCCCACAGAAGACTAGAACAATCTAAATTATTGTGAAACCACTACACCATACACAAACACAGACACAGACACACACACACACACACACACACACACTTCTTTTTATCTGGTAATAATTTTTTCCAAATCTCTCACTACAATATACATAAACTCTGAGGAAAGAAAAAGAGGGTTTAAGACATCAGCAATTTTGAGTGACCGAAGAATTGTCAGAACAAAAAAAAAAGACAGCATTCTATGATAAAAAAGAAGAAAATAAAAGATACTCCTAGATTTCTCAAGTATACGTGACAAAGGCTGAATATAGTGTGGAACTGACATTTTAAATTATTATTAGCATTACACAGATTTTTATAAAAAGTAAGATTTTTAAGGATTAATTAATTTTATATTTCCCATATAGGAAAGTTGGTGTCCTCAGGTGAATTATCAGTGATCACCCAGACCTCTCAGGAAATGGAAATCAAATGAAAGCTTAGTCATTAGATCATTTTGGTGCTAAAACTTTTTAATGACATGCAGATAAAACTACTCATCACTCTTTGTTATCTTTCATAATACCCTTGGATTGTTCTAAGACTAAGTCAACACATTTTAAAAATTAGTGTAATATCCATAGTCAAAAAATGCTTATGAAATAATCTACTGAACAAATTATTTTCATACATTCATGTTGTGATGAAAAAGTGACTTGAGATCAAAACCATCTCTGCCTCTCAATGACACAGGTACACTGGGCAAGTCGCCTAATTTGTCTGTAAATCAACACATTCATTTATAAATTTATAGATATTAACCCACACTGACCTACTGTCTTCCCAAGATTATTGTGAAGCTTAAACATGACAAAATATTTTATAAACTATGAAGCAATATACCAGCATAGCCATTATATTATTCTGTGTATGGCTTAATGATCAATTAAAATAAATTATTTCCAAGAAAACAGAAATTATCCAAATAACTTGGGTTGAGTGTGAATTCATCTAGCCCAGCACCCTGCCATTTATTCAGAATTCTATGAACTGGCAGTGAAGAAATAACACAATTTACAAGAAAATATATCTGGCCAGCAACCAGTTATAAGGAAGTTGAAATTTTTTAAAAAATTAAAAATTGAGAATGTGAGAGAAGTGTAAGATCAGGAAAAGGAAATGGGACAACGTAAGTAAGTCTAGAATGTTTTGGTGATTTACATTATACCATCTTTGTATGTTTGCCCAGCAAGGATCTTTTTTTTTTTTTAACCAACACTCAGAAAATTATTCACCCTTTAAAAATTTTGACTATACGATTCAATCTGCTTTCCAACCAGTAATGCTCAATGGTCTGACAGTTTTTTAAGTATAAAAGGCATCTGCAACTGAACTGCATTGAAGTTCTTTCCCCTATTTCTTACACCACATCCAGCTAATTGCTCTTTAACATGCTAACAGAAGGATAAGCTGGTACATAATAATTCAGGCATGCACCGATCCCATAATGCCAGGAACTCAGAAGCAGCATGAGAAAACATCAGATTTTTGGCATGTGGGCTAGATGTTTAAATCTGCATAGATTCGAGCCAATTAGACTTGTCAGACTCCAATCCAGTTGAGAGTGACCCCTGATGGTGGAAAGACATGTGGGACAAGCCACAGAAAAGCTTGCAAATGTCAGAGAGGCCAAAAGGTGCCCCACTGGCCTCAAAACTATTAATTAGCAACCAGGAAAAGCACCACCAAAGAATCGCTGCCCCAGCACTCCTCCTCCAGAGGTTGCTGCTGCTCGGCCTCATTATCATGTGGATGGAAAACAACACCCTTTGCTGGGAGCTTTGGGCAACACTCTTATTGATTAAGTTCCCACAGTGTTAAATCATTCTGTAGCTTTCACTCCAATCTTCCCACCCCTGAATAATAAAACCTTCAAAGGATTTACTGGGATGGAGAGGGAAGTGGAGGTGCAGAAAGAAGGAGAAATGCCACATACTGTTCATACAGTGCCCACAGCATCGGCATAAACCAGATCCCAGGACGGGTTTAAAAGGCAACATCTAAAATGAAGTTAATCTGAATTTTCTCTTGTACTTACTAAGGCATTACTGCCTTTAAAAAAGAAAAAAAAAAAAAAAAAAGCCTAACATATACTGGTTATTTCTAAGACACCTATGCCAAATCAAATCATAATGCTTAATTATATTTCTACAGGTCTTCAGTGATCTTATTTAGTTTGAAGATCACAAATGTCTGATAGACAAGAGGCTTGTTCCAATGTGCATACGAAATATTCCAAGGAGATAGAGAGACAAGCTAAAAGCCAGCGCCATAACTTGAATCTCATGAGAAAAATATGTGCACAAGCTTTCACTCCAAATAATTCATACTTATTCTTTTTTTAGTTATATATTTCTATTCAAATGGATGAAACTGAAATAAAAGCAAAATTGTTACTGTACTGTAACAGATTCATTAACATATTGTGTAGTGGTGAAAGTCAGTTTTCTCATGTGCAAAATAGAGATTATAACCATCTTGCAGAGTAGATGTGGGGATTAAATAAGAGCACCTTATGAAATACTTAATATATTCTTAACAATCAGTAGTGTTCAAAAAATATAGTTGCTATCATCATTATCATTAATATTATAAAGCAAATAACCAATAACTTGCTTGTTGTGTGAAACAAGATGCTTCATCTAAGGGGTCTGCTTGAAGCAATACATCTACACTCCAAGTTATTTCCAATTTCCCACAGAGAAATGATAAAATAAACATTAAATGGACATATAAGATCTACACTTATTTGTCATCTCTCAGCTAGCACCCCCTGACAAACTGCCTGACTCTGATTTAGTAATACCACAGCTTCTGCCTAGAGAGAGGTGGACTCAAGGAAAACAGCAGATCTAAATTAGACGGACAGGACATCTAAGCTGGATGAACTTGCCTGCAAGTTCAGCATGATGTCCACATTTTTGGTCAGTGTGCTTGGGCCTTCTGAGCTAAGGATAAGTAAATTGGCTCGTCAGCTTTTAAGTAGGAAAAAAGTATTAGTTTCACTTGATTATTTCATTGTGGATAATAGTATACCACAACCATGATATGTGGTAATTAGAATGTCCAAATCAGTGGAGAGACACAATAATAATTTATGGATTTTGTATAAAGTCTATATTATGGCTACATAAGTGAGGTTATTTTTCAATATTTTTGACTCATCCTCTGGGTGCCCTATATCACCTGTGAAGGGCTTTGTGGTCTGAAAACCCTAGGGGAATGGGAAGGGAACAATTTAAATTTAGCATGTTTAGAAATAACTAACAGGAATAGAAAACAGGACTTAAGATTTAAAAGTGGAAATATAGTACACAGTTCTCAAGAGAAGATGATTATAGTAATATTTAACAATATTAGAGCAAAATGAAATCACTGAAAAAGTAGAGCAGTAAAGGAGAGAGCTCTCTTACAAAAGTGAGTGGTTAAAGAAGACAACAAATTCTATAAGAACTTTGAAAACAGAGGTAGAATCAAATATGAAATGTCCTATGGACACTCAGTCCTCGTTCGATACTCTGTTCCTCCTTTTGAACTTGTTATGATTACATGGAAGGTTAGGTACAGGACAGGAATATCACCATTAAAAAAAAAAAGAAACAAAAAGTTTTAATAAGTTAAATTGATGCATTTTATATCTTCAAGAGAAAGGGTCATGTGAACTAAATCATATTGTAAGTCAATTTATGATTTGCCTGCCAAATAAATTGAGATGTTAAAATTATTTTTCAAACGGACATTTATTAATATTGTGCTGAAATTTTTTAAATGTTTAAGCTCAAACTGCCACTATAAAAGCACTCTTTGTAGAAATGTCGACTGATGACAACAGGTAACTAGGCAAAATTCACAGCTAAAGCACAGAAAGATATTTTGCTATTATATTTCCAAATTATACACAAGCAAAACTACTTTGGCTCTCACTCTACATTTTGGCAGAAGATTTTACTCTTCAAGTTTCTACTTCCCCAACCAATTCCACTGTTTTCATAAAACAAAAGCATAAAAAGGTTTCACCTCTAAACACAGTGGGATTGATTATACAAGAAGCTGCATGTGGAAGCAAAATGCCAAAATATATTCTGGGCTTCACTACACACCTCCTGCAATATTGAATACTTTCTAGTAGTAGGTCTCCTTTCTCAGCTGCACATATGGAGATAACACGGATGATTTTCACTGGGGAAAAGAATGCTCCCTGCTCCTCCCTCTGACCTGACCAATAGCCTCATTAATGCCAACAAGTCACAGTGGGAACAATTTGAAGACAAACCCCACCTTGCAAACACCAATCACTGAACTCAGCAGAGAAGAACTGAGCTCTCTGATTTTATCTTTGCTATTATTTTTTTAATAAAAAAATTTTAAGTATGGAAATCCATGACAAGCAGTTGATGTAAGGGAGAAAAAAATTTACAAGTGTAAAGCTTTTTGATGGCTATTTATTAAAAAACTAAATAACATTTTATTTAAGTCTATGAGGTTAACGCGGTGATTATATATACAATAAAATACAAAAAGGGAAGAAGAAAGCCAGGCAAGATCAGCGCCTTATTAGTGCACTCTTCTCCAAAGACATGACTATCCACACATGCTCTGCATTACATAGTGTCCAAATTCCTGAGACATCAGTCTTGGAAAACACAGACACACACTCCCTGGTGACAGAGCATATAACCATTGCAGAATCAGCCAGAGAGATGTGTGAGCCCAAACCCAGGAAAGTATATAAGAAGCAACTTTTCGGAGATGAAATTGTTTCTCTTCCACTGGCACCTTCCCTCTCCACACACACACCAGGAAATTTAGTCTAAATAAACATTCTGGGAGATTTTTTTCTCCTAAAACTGAGGCCTGGGCTCTTTCCTCGGAATCTTGTTCTACATCATCAGACTGAAACTCTTGCTGAGAGGGATGAAGATAATGACAAACCCCAACTGAGAAGCCATTCACACCACTCATAATTATGGAACAGGGTAGAATGGGTGGGGAACTGGGGGGTGAGGGAGAAAACCATTCACACACAAAAGCCATTCCTTGCCAAGCTGAATACTGGGTCTTAACGAAAGTTCAAACTCCTATATTTATGTATCACTTTAGTAAGAGCTGATTTAACAACTGATTTCGTCAATTTAAATGCAATTTAAAAGAGCTAATTTCATGTAAGTAATTATTTAACTAAGGTTTTAAAACTAATCACCGTAGTTTTCTTTAAAAATCAAATTCCCTATAATAACTTCACGGCATAATAGAATGGTGCATGATAACGAAGCGCGGTTATACACTACGTGTCCCTTACAATAAAAGAACCATGCTAACTAAAAAAACCTGCATTCTGACAACTTCACCAAGAAACCATCAGCATATTTTTGCTCCTTCAAGTAAACATTTTGGGACAAGCAAAATCAAAATTATAAACTGATCATAGTCCATCACATTTTTGGAGTTCATCCTCATAAATCCTGTCCCCACCAAAACAAATATCCAGCGATTCAAACTAGAGGTGAAATCCCCTTCAAGGACCCAAACTTTGGTATGTTTTACTAACGCTGTATTTAAACATTGTGTTCTCGTGTTACACATTTTATTTATCAAGAGCGCTAAAATTTATTTAGCCAGAATAATTCAGTACTATGACAAAATTACCAATATAAACTTCATGTGATAAATAAGCAAAAGCAGGATTGACCCAAATCTCCTTTTATACAAACTAGTGATAATAAACCAGTTTACCCTGTAATATTAGTAACCGCGGACAGCTAGTCAGAACTCATTTGCCAAGCAACTAAAAGCAAGAGGTCTGCACCAGCTGCCATCACATGCTCCTCCTATATGTTCCCCAAGTATCCAGGGTTTCATTTTTGCAACATTTCAGGAAGCATTCGTGTCCCTCTTTAATTTCCATTGCAACTCACTGGGGAAGTTTTGTGGAACAGTGATGGAATGCTGATCCCACACAGAAAACCATTATTTTTACTCCAGTTAATGAAAACTAGGTGTTTCTTATTTATTATTTTTTTTTTTTAGTAATTTCTTTCACTGTCACTAACGGTCTTATGATAATAACCATAGTATATAATCTGACACAAGTGCTCTTAAAGAAATTTCTAGTAAAGGACTGCAGCCTCTGTGGGAGGTAACTGTCAGAATTATCTTAAAACACTACCTGTCTTCAGCTACAATAGAAAAGGCCTTTAATCAAAATAATCCTTTTTCAAAAGAGCAACTTTTTTCCCTCTGCAATTCACTCATCTTAAAAGAGCACTATAGCTTTTGTGCATAACAATTCATTCTTCAAGACAAGTACAAAATTTGTCACTGACATTTAGCACCAGCCGTAGGCAATGGATAAAATGAACTAGTTAGCAATTTAACCTGTAAAAAAACAGAGTGGGTTGAACAATTTTCTGCCATCAAAGCAAATGGCTAACATTTAGCAGGATTTTATTTTTATTTTTCAGCCCATCCCATCTTCGAGAAGAAAGAAGTCAGGCTAACATTTTTTCAGGGTCCTAAATCTTCCTCTCAGCCTATTCCTTTAATGGTTTCAAGTAAATGACTATCCAGAGGATAATTAGGCACTGTGCTGTCGCATCGTGTCAGGTCACAGCTGGATTTAGTCAGCATTAACCTTTGGGGAGAATTGGAATATCAGTATCATTTAAAATTAAAGACGTGTAAGCAGGCATTTCTGGAGATGTTAGAAAAGTAATTGTCTGTAAATTGTTTGACCTTGAGATTTAATTGCATGCACAACACACATTCTAGCAAGAGCCCTGGACTGTCTTCCTTCTTTTACCTCCAAACCTCACTCCGCAAGGCCCATTAGGCTACCTGTGGCTTTTTCAGTAAAATATTAAAGGTGTTGGCCTTCAATTTAAAACAAAAGCTTTGAAGCATTGCTTGACATACTGTAACTTTAAAGCAAAGGCGCTTATCAATCAGAATACCAATCGTACTATATATTTTTAAGTGCACACGTACCATAGTGATGTTTGAAGGCTAAGTTTATTTAAATTTCATTCCCCACCCCTTCTTTTCCGCTAACAAGTTTGCATATTTTGCCTTACTTCCTTTTACCCTAATGAGACAGCTTATGCTTTCAAAGTCCCTCAAGCCAGGCAAATCTCTCCAATGCTTCCACTGTTAATAATGAAACTTTGTAATTATACAAATCCAAGGTGGCCAATCAGCTTTCCAGGCTGAGCCTTCGGGTACCTCATGAATTATTCAGGTGACACTTGGGCCTGTGAACTCACTTGCTTATATTAGAAGCCTAATTAATATTTAATCACACGTGCAGAGGGCACTTGAAGCTGCACTGTCCCTGAAAGAAGGGTAAATATAAATGTGCATGTGCCTCCAGGTAAATCTCACTCGGTATCTAAAGGAAGTGTCTGTGGGCATGCGGACAGGACCACAAGACAACGAGGTACCTCCCGGGTAGTGCAGCTCATTGAGCCGACTGCACACCGGGCACCGTGCAGGACCCTGAGAAGAGGCCGTTGAAACCCCTACCTCCCAATGCAACCCATGAATCCTCTCTGGTTTGAAATCAGGGGGTTTCAAAGCCTTTGATAGGTAAATACTGCCTTTCCAAATTCCATATTACCTAAGGACATTCAGCCTTGGGTAGTGTTCATTTTGCTTCTTAAAGGGTGCGGGACTGTTAAGCAACATGCAGCATACCTTGCTAACCTTCTCCGAGATTTCACTATTTTCCTTCCCAGGGGAAAGGGCTAGAAAACTGAGCCAAACATTATCTGGCTTGACAGGCTTAAAGACAACTGCTATTTAGTGGAGGTATTCTATGCTGTACTAAGAAAAATAAAATACGTCCTTTCAAAGGGTGACAAAAGGAAAAGAGAAACCCATAGCTTGTCACTGAGAAAGGAGCCTGAGCTGGGTCCACAGGCACGACTGTTGGACAGACCCAGCACTGCCACACTGTGGGAATTGACACCCCCAGGTTACAGAGCTTTAAAAGGAAAGCCAGTGCATTGTTTTGAAAGATCTCTACTGTCTTCGATGGCATTTCCATTCTGCCAGAAATGACGCTATTGCTTTCCCTGGACCTGCTATGGCACGGTCATCACTGCTGGCAACCCCTCATTAAAAGTATCAATGAGGAACAAAGTTTATAGTTCTTTGGGCTATTATATTGCAGCAGCCCCAACATCTCATTTGCTGGGACATTTAGCAGGTAAGTCAAATGATGTGATGGCGATCCTTTTACCAAAATGGTGAAAAGTGACAAGGACACCATTTAGAGATATAACTACCTAAATTCTTTGTGGTAATCCCAGGAAATGATACGACTGTTCACCCTGCTATTTCCTTTTATAACATAAATTAGCATGTGCCCAAATGTGGTCTTGATAACTCAGAGTGAACACAGTTAGTAGAAATAATGGTCCCATGTGTCTAATTAGGAGTCATACTAAGCTCGCTTCTTCCTGGTGGAAACACCCGTACAGATTTGAGGAACATCTACGATGCAATCCTGTCGCCTTCGTCAATAGCCAATAGTCACAAGCTGCCGATCAGTAGAAATTGTGACAGAGGTTCCGTTTGGACTAGGTCAAATAAAGGGCTATGGGGTGCTAGAACTAAGGGTGAGGTTTTTCTGGGGGTAAAGAGGAGTGAGAGGAATGAGAGTAGAGCATACGTAAGTAAGCCTGCTGGACCCAGATCTGCTTTCGGCAAAATCTTGAGAAATGGCAAGGATGTAGAGCTACGCCGTCCTGGGCTGCTCACCAGCTCTGGACGGTGAACTGCACTGAAAGTCTAATTTACACAGTAGAGGCCAGAGCTGAGGCTGCAAATACTTGCTGCCTCGGCGAGGACCTGCTTCTGAAACGGGGAGAGTCTGAGCTCACGTGCGTGGGGGGGGGGGGGTGGTGAGCAAGGAAAACAGTGGACTCGGCTCAGCAAAGCTTCAAACGGCAGGGAGAGCACAGAGAATAAGTGAGGGGAGTACTGGAAAAACATATTCCCATCGATTTCACAACACTCAAATCATTTTTTTTTCCCCACAAAATAGACACCCACAGTTAGATTCTCCCCTAACACATCCCCGTGGAGGAACCATACTTAACAAGTGAGGGAAATTATCCAAGCTGCCACTGTACAGCAGGTTGGCATCAAGTGGTCACACACTTGATGGGCATGAAGCCGAAAATTCAAAGTCAAAATAGAATTTTACTTCCATGTATTATCTTTGACTGTATCACTACGATCCTATGACATCTCACAGGCAGTCTCCCCTTTTTTTTTTCTGTAAACCTGGGTCATCATTTGTCAAAGGCTGGTCCCGGACAGCATGAGTCGGAATCACCTGAGGCTAGCAGCCTGAAGCTTATGCAATTGCGTGAGCTCATTCTGGGGGAAATAATGCAGATTGTGCATCACAGTTTGATACAAATGTGAATATTTAGCACAAGGAAAGAAATCACAACAAATTGCCGGAGCCTTGAAAACTGAGGGTACTTTAGGAAATTTACCCACAGTGCTCATACAGAAATGGTTCTTGGTGCAAGCCTGACTCCCGCTCTCCACCCAGAACTCTCTATAACTCCCTGCAACTTCCAAAATTCATAGAGCCATGGAAGTGAGCTTCACAGTAAATGTGTCCCTGCCTGAGGTGCTTGTTTAAAACGGAGCTGCCCAGCCCTGGCCCAAATGGCTCAGTGGCAGAGCATAGGCCTTCACATCAAAGAGTTGTGGGTTCGATTCCCAGTCAAGGGCATGTACCTGGGTTGCACCCAGGTTTGTTCCCTGACCCTGGTCACGGCCATGCAGAGGCAACCAATAGATGTGTCTCTCCCCCCGCCCCACTCTCTCTAAAAAAAAAAAAAAAAAAATCAGTGGGAAAAAAAAAATCCGTCGGTGAGGGTTAACAAGAAATAAATAAAGAAAACAGAGCTGCCCAGACCTTACCTAAGTCACTGAATCAGAACTTGTGTATGTGGACTCAGGAATCTCCACATCCAACATGCAATGCTGAGAACCACTGCCCCGGACCATAATAAAGTATCTGAGGTCAAGCACCATCTTGATCACCTATGTTGTTCTTTCTGCATATACAAGTTCCCTTTCCATATTCCTAGCTTGGAGCAAGTGCTCAATAAATATGCTGAATTACAAAGCTAATTGCTGATGTGTTTTATCATCCTATAACAGCGATTTTCATCCTGTGTGCCGCAAGAATTTTTAAAACATACAATACTGACTATTTAGTCAGGGGCACTGACCTCTTTTCCCTTAGATTGTCAAGTAAAAAATTGGTAACAGCCAGCACAACAATAGCCACCGGTGTGAATGAATCAAAATTATACCTATTTATTGTCAGATCGACAAAAAATATAATATATTTTTTGGTGTGCCACAGAATTTTAGTAATTAGTTTATGTGTGCCAAGAGATGAAAAAGGTTGAAAATTGAGGTCCTATAAGATCGTTGAAGGCAGGAACCCTCTACGTATTTCTTTCAATCACTTCAGAACTTAGAACCATGTTCTGCACATACTATGCCTTCAAAAAAGTGAAATAAACTGCAGGCAAAGCATAAATTTTAAAAAACTGCACCAACTTGTAGAAAAATTGTTTGTGTATCAATAAGAAGTGATGGTGACATCACTTTAAGCGGGGCGGGGGGGAAGGATTGCCAAAGCTGTACACACAGGGCTGAAAAATCTCAAGTTATGTGCGAGTATATACACACCTTTTAACTCTCCTATAATTATTGACACTGTAGTTCTCAGTGACAACATTTAAGAGACTGTATGTGGTAGCAAGGAACACGCACATGCCTGTTGCATAGCTCAAACATTACAAACCTCCAGGCTTTGTAGAAACTGGGGCAGTCTTGTAAAGAGCAAAGTGGGCTGCGAGGACCTGAAGAACAACAGCTCTTCTGCTCCTCCCAGTGGGAACCATATATGGGAATTAGCCAGGCAAAGTCAGATTTTTCAAGGTAAGCTGAAAATTAACTTCACTATGAGAAATCTCTTAATTTTTAATGCTGCTGAGAAGGGGTGCAGATTGTAAGACATTAAGTTGGCCAAACAAAATATGTCTGCAGGCATTCAAGATAAAATCTCTAAAATAAGGAGTATCTTAACAACAATGAAGTTAAGAAATATCTATATTACAGCCTCATTTAGTGTGATAGCTCCCTAACTGGCCTATGGCTTTATCAATAACACTTTCATATATCCATATTCAAGCACAGTGACTTCCAGAAATATCTGATTCACTGCTGAATGCCCAGCACCTAGTACTCTTTGCCTGGCATGCAGTTGAAGCACAATAGATAGTTATTGAATGAATGACTGGCTCAGGCTCTATCAACCCCACAGATGAAATTCAAAACCATATTACTGGGTGAACAAGGCAAACCAAAAATATATATACAAACAGTATGGTATCATTAATTCAAGTTTAAAATATATAACCCAGTATTAAATACAGTCTATAGATTCATATATATATATATGCAGAAAAAACATAAAGGTATGCACAAAAATGATAAATATAAATTTAGAATATGATTACTTCTTAAGAAAAGGATACCAGGATTGTGAAGGCATACACAGATGACTTTGACTATATTTGTAATTTTTCTTTCTTAAGTTCAGTGATGGGTAGTGGTGTTAATTACATTCTTCTTATCTTTTCTAATTACTGGACCACTTCATAACAGTCATTTAAATAAATGTTTCTTTTGTAATAATTTATATTCACAGAAAAGTTACAAAGAGTGTACAGAGTTCCCCTGTACCCTTCACCCAGTTTCCCCCACTTTAGGTTAATTGACATCTTATATTCATATGATACATTTGTCAAAATGAAGAAGCTGACATTGGAACATTGCTACTAGCCTAACTCCAGACTCTATTTGCATTTCACCAGTTTCTCCATAAATGTCCTATTTCTGCTCCAGGATCCACATCAGGGGACCACATTGTATATAGTTGTTATTATGCCCAAGCCCTTCTGGTCTGTGACAGTTTCTCAGTCTTCCCTTGTTTTTCATGACCCTGACAGTCTTAAGCAGCACTGGCCAAAGATCCTGAAATGTCTCTGGCCTTTTCTGTTGTTTTTCTCATAGTTAGATTGGTGTTACAGGCTTTTGGAAAGGAAACAACAGAAGTGAAGCACCCTTGTCGTTTTATCACATCAGGGGTACATGTTATTTTCATGATGCCATTGTTGCTGTTAACTCTCATCACTTGGTTAAGAGCGTGTTTGCCAGGATTCTCTCCACTGTAAAGTTACTGTTTTCCCTTCCTTTATTCTTTGGAAATGAGTTCCCAAGTCTAGCTCACCCTCAAGAAGAGGATGAGTGAAGGGGGCAGAATTAAGCTCTACCTTCTGTAGAGAAGGGTATCTACACATAGGTAAAATTTTGAAAAAGAAAATTATTGAGTGTAGTGTAAAAAGTGGACAAGAGACATAAGAGAGAGAAGAGTTTTATCCCAAGACATCCCAGGCTTTTCAGTGACCTGTGAAGGCATAGTGTCTCCTATTCTTAGGATAAAGACAGGCACTCATTCAAAATGTCACAACAGTCTTCTCTGTGCCTTATTTCTTCCTTCAGTTGTTCAAAGAGTAACCAGATTTTCTAACATGTAACCATTCTCTAAGTCTAGATACTAGTACCTGCTTTAATAGAAATATAATAGTGGTCCTACTTAAAGGAAAATTTTCTCCACAAACATTTGACTAACTATTATATTTGAAAGAAGGGACTGGCACTGTGAAAAATTTCTTCTAAAATATGCACAACATTTGTTTAGTACCTGCCCACCAAGGAGGTTACAATCTTGTTTAGGGAGAGAAGTTTTAGGTAGCTAGAGGCCGAGCACCTACATTAACAATAACATAATTCATACTCAGTTTATTGCTCTAAGAGAAATACTAATTCAGTGGTATACGGATTTGAAAGAAGAAAAGATGGAATCCAACTGAGAGGTATCTAGTGAGGCTGTGCTCACTCTGTATCACCTCTAGGATATTTTGTCTCTTCTCAGAGAGGCACAATATCTGAGATCCAGAGTCTTGATCAATTTAAGTGGTAGGTCCTACAATAGAAGATACCCATAAGAAACAAAACCAGCATTGCTATAAATGCAACCAATGCCAGAGTAGAGAGGGAAGAAAATAGAAAACTAAAAATTACCCCCAAGAAAGAGACCAAAATTAAAATCTTCACTGCAACAACCTACTGCTCAAAAAAAAACACTGGAATCACTCCTATTTGTTATATCGGCCCTCTCCTCTGCTCTGTGCCAACTTGTATTACCATACTTCCCCAGTCTCACTTCTCACCAGTTTCAAAATGGCTCAACTGCTTCCTATTAATTCAACTGCTTGCTCTGTTTTGCTTACAGTTTCCAATACAGGGCTTCCCTGCTCTGTATATCAGCCAGTATCCTTTTATGATAAAGAATGAACACCCAACTCAGATAAATGCAAGCAAAAAACAGGCAGGAAACATGGACATTGGCTCACCTAACTAAAAATTCAGAGCAAGTTCAGGATACTGGCTCTGACTTTCTATCTGGATGCTTCTTTCTAAGACAGGCTCTCCCTTTAGAGTGGGCCCAGACTGCTCCAGGTACACAGCCTCCCAGCCTAACAACCTCAGGAAAAAGAGATCCTCTGAATAAGTCCAATCAAAGCCCCAGGACTGAACCTCATTGGACTCATAGGGCATGTGTCCTATGAACCACTTGGTTCCTTTGAACCAATAATTGTAGTCTGGAGAGGAATATGCTCATTTGCTAGGCCTAGATAAAATACTCCTGAGTTTGTGAGAGAAACCATCAGGACTGAGAGATGGAGGACTGTGGTTCTTCAGAGTAAAATAAACGTTCTGATATCATAAGAAGGCAGAATGAGAACCCAGTGGGCAAAGACAATTGTGTCTACCTTATCCCATCTGTGTCATTTTTCTCATTTACCTTTTTAGACTACTCAATCTGTGCTGTTCCTCATGTTTTTTTCTCATGAAATTTGTCATCTGCTCTGCCACTTGAAAAGTTTCACTAGTCTTTCAATAGCCTGTTTATGTGTCACTTACTAAGTCTTCTACTAATGCTCCAGTCATGTAATTATTCTATGATTCCATAGATTGCATGTTCCTCTACATGGTATTTATTCCATCCCACCATGTTAAGATAATTTGTGTAATATGAATTCTCTGAGAGCAGAATGGGTTCTATACCATCTTTGATTTACTTGTCCTAAAGCAAAATGTCATATGCAAAAAGTCATTTGATAACATTTCCTGAGTAAGAGATATCCAAATCCTTTATACCTCAAATCTCTACCTTATTCATTCTTCCTCACTTCAATCAGCTGTTTATCCTGAATCCCCCTCATTTATCTATTCTTTTGGTGCTGTTGGCTTTTCCAGGCTCTAAGTCTCTCGGAATCTACTTGATCCCCCTAATAATGGATTCAGCTTTGTCCCAGAACCTAGGGACTAGTTATGTTGAGTTGAGATGAGAAATTTAAACCATTCTAACCAAACACCTTGAGAAGTACATTAAGGAGAACAGTTTTTCCTCTGTCCAGGTCTGCCTTGTGACCTACATGGTACTCATTTCCTCAAGAACCGATTCTGTTTATAATCTATGGAATAAAGTGTTGGCATATATAATAAATAGAGCAATATTTCAGTATCAAAAGATTTGTGACCTCAAATAATTTTTTTTCAAATAAATTATTTAATCTGGTCTTGTTTATTCATCTGTGAAAGACAGATTTTTAAAATGCTTAACTCCACAGAGTTTTCACAAGTGTAAAATAAAACAATAATATAAAGAGCTTAGCATAACATCTGATATATGGAACGTAACAAGCGTTAATAGCCTGTGCTAAAAGGTCAATGGACCAGCTAACCTGCCTTCCCTTTTCCACTATAGAATCTTCTCATCAAGGAATCTTGCAGGGATGTGCTCACTTACATGACCCAAAATCATATTAGGTAATTGAAAATTTAGTTGCTATAATCTAAGAACTTTCTGAAAATCCCAGTAGAACCAGATTTATTCTGCAGAATCCAAACCCAAGTACAAGTCTGTTCCTTAAACTGACTAAGCCTATATCTTTCTTCATTATCCTAAAATCAAAACTAGCCAACTTCCCAGAATTTTATTAAAATGGCCCCATTTTTTCCTGTATTCCCAAAGCCTTCTTAACTTTTCTAAGCCCCAGAGCCTGGGATTCATGTCTTGCTCAGATCCACGCCTTGCTCAGTTTATAAACAGAACTACATAGACTACAACCAATGCCCAGCTCCATAACCAGGACCCACATAAAGAGGTAAAAATAAAGAGAATAAGTAATGTTCTTAGGGTGACTACTAGGGTGTTAAGGACACAGTGGGGGGGAGGGCATCACTGAATGATTGTTTTACTACTCATGGCAAAAAATGGAGAGTACAAAGGCCTACTGTTGTCTATTGTTCCTAGAAAGAAAAGAAAAAAGAAAAAAGAGACTTTCTTCCAAAGAATATAGTATAGAAGTTGGGGTAAAGGAATAACTTTACAGTGGAGAAATCTGAAAAACACTGCCTCAGCCAGATGATAAGGATTAATATCAACAATGATAAATCATGTTGATAGCATATATCCTTAATATGTGTGAGAAGAATGATCTTTTTACTTCCTTTTGTGGTCTTGGTCTCAAAAAAGTTCATAACTCTGTCTAACCATGAGAAAAATATCAGACAAGCTCCAATGGAGGGACATTCTACAAAATACCTTACTAGTACCTCTCAAACTGTCAAGGTGATCAAAAACAAAGGAATGTCAGAGAATCTGTCACAGTCTAAAGAACCTAAGGACACCTAACAGCTAAATATAAAGTGGTATCCTTGATAGGATCCTAGAACACAAAAAGAACATTAGATAAAAAGAGAGAAAACTGGAATAAAGTATAAAATTTATTCAGTGCATCAATATTGATTCATTAGCTATGACAAATGTACCTAGTAGCTATACTAATGTAAAATGTTAATAGTAAGGGATATTGAGTGTTAGGTGTATGGGATTTCTCCTTACTATCTTTGTAATTCCCTACAAATCTAAACTTATTATAAAATGAGTATATATTTTAAATCTGTCTACTGAGTTTTAAGAAAAATCAATAAAAAGTTCTTACCTAGACAGATGTAGTGAAAGTGTAGAACACCAAAGATAAAGATAGATCTTAAAAGCAGCCAGAGAGAAAAGACAAATTAAAAGGAATAAAAGCTTACTTCTCATCAGCACAATGGAAGTCAGAAAAAAAGCAGATAAAAATATTTTCAAAGTGCTTAAAGAAAATAGTTTCAACCTAAAATTATATACCCAGAAAAAATTTTCTTTAAAGTAAAAAGAGCTCAGCTGGTGTGCCTTAGTGGTTGGGTGTCAACCCATGAACCTGGAGGTCACGGTTCAATTCCTGGTCAGGGTACATGCCCAGGTTGGCGGCTCGATCCCTGGTACGGGGCATGTGGGAGGCAGCCAATAGATGTCTCTATCTCTCTCTCCCTCTCCCTTCCTCTCTCTGAAATAAATAAAATATATTTTTTTAAAAACCTAATTATTATCAAAGTATATTCAATAGAGGGGAAGGAATAATGATAGCAATTTTTTCAAAGTTCCTTTGAATATTACATGAAGGAGGCAAAGATATTGTTTAAATTTAGACTTAAATTATATATCTATATCCATATTACTAAGGCAATCATTTAAAAAGTAGAAATAGCCTGGCAGGGTGTGGCTCAGCGGTTGACTGTCGACCTAGGATCCAGGCGATCGGGGTTCAATTCCCGGTCAGAGCACATGCCTGGGTTGTGGGCTCAATCAATGACTCTCTCATCATTGATGTTTCTATCTCTCTCTCTCCCTCTCCTTTCCTCTCTCTGAAATCAATAAAAATATATTTAAAAAATAAAAAATAAAAATAAAAAGTAGAAATAAAATTTATGACTTCCAAACTAATCAAGGGAGAAATTCTAAGTAAGAAAAAACTTAGTTATTCAAAAGGAAGGCAAGAAAAAGAGGAACAAAAAGAAGTATAAGAAAAGCACAAGAGACAATATAAAATAAAATGGCAAAAATGAATTGCAATATATTAGTCATTATTAATAGTAATTAGTAAATTCTATGGATAAAAGATAACAATATTCACATTAGATCAAAGACAAATTCTAGCTATATTGATTTCTCCAGAGACACACTAAAGATAAAGTCATGGGAAAGTTGAAAGTATACTGGAAAAATACAACAGGTGTAGACAGTCCTCAAGGTTTGCTTGAAGGACGCACCTAACTTAGCATGTAGTCATATTCATGGCTAAGATTTATTCTATTAAACAGATACAAAGCAAAATCAGCAAAGGGATGTCCAGAGAAAAACAGGCACATGCTTCCAAGAGTCCTTTCCCAGTGGTGTCACACAGTATGTGTTTAATTCCCAAGACAATGAACTTTTGTGAATTGTTGTCTACTAGGGAACCTTATTAGAGACTCAATGCCCAGGGATTTATTTGGAGGCTAGTCATGGTCAACCTTCTCAAAATTGATCCAAAGATTCAATGAAATTCCAATCAAAATTTATACAGATTTTTCATTGAATCTGACAATTAGATTCTAAAATTTACAGAGAATAGCAAATGGCCAAGAATAATCTGAACATTCCAGAAAAGTAGGACAAGGTCAGGGAAATTGTTTTATCAGTTATGTAGAATTACTTAAAACCAACAGCAATTTAGGCAGAGTAGTGCTGGCACAGACATAGACATAGTAACCAATAATGCATCAGAATAAAAGCCCAGAAAAAGTCCCAACATATAAGGAATTGTGATTTGGGACGGAGCTGGCTTCACAAGACGATCACTTGAATAAATGGTGGTGAGATAGTTGGTTTCTCATAGGAAATGGGAAAAATGGAATTAAATTTTTATCTCCCACTAAACATAAAAATCAATCCCAGATTGATTAAGTAGTTGAATGTAGAAGACAAAGCTTCAAACTGTTTAAAGGAAAATATAGGAGAAATAATAATCTAACAATATCAAGCTTTCATGATATTGTTTATTGACAGGTAATTTCATACACCTGGTATGAAAAATTGTTACTGTTACCTAGTAAAGTTGAAGAAATACATTCCTTATGTCCCCAAATCCACTCCCAGTAAAATATTTTAACAATTGTATTTTCAAGTATGCACTGTTAATATAGAAGCCCCCTAAAAAATCTATTGATAGTTAAGTGTGAATAATGAATTTGGTATATCCATGCAATGAAATACTATATGGCAGAGAAATGAAAAAAGTACAGCTATACACATCAACATAGATAAATATCGAGTCATAATGCTAAGTGAAAAGAACAAGCCACATAAGACTACAATTTCATTTACAATGAACAAAACTAAAAATTATATATGCTTAAGAGGTACATATGTATGCTAAAAGCATAGATAAAGCAAGGGAATAATTAGTTACCTCTTGCAGAAAAGGGAGAGAGATGGATCATGGAGATATGCCTCCATGCTTCAAATTATGCTTCGTTCTAATGTTCTGGGAGCAGCTGGGGAAACTACTGAGGTGACTTGGAGGAACACCAATAACACCTGAGTGGCTGGAAAAGTCCGAACCCAGCAAAAAGTGATAGGGAACAAAATAAGAGAGGGAGAGGGGTGGTCATGCAAAGCCTTCCCAGGGAAAGGTTAGAATGTTATTCTGAGTATAAAGAGAAGTCTCTTGAAGGTTTTAAGTTGGGAGTGGTGCCATTTGATATTTGTTTTTAAACCCTCACTTGAGCTATATGTAAAATATAACTGCATAGGAGCAAGAGTGAGCTCTGTAGGCCAAAGAGGAGGCTATTTCAGTAATACAGGCAGAACATAAAGGTGTCTTGAACAGAAAATGGTAGTGGAGGTAGTAAAAAGTGATCAAATTTGGGGATTTATCTGAAGGTAGAAGACTTGCCGATTGCAGGATTTGTGCAAAGGTTGAAAACTCAGATTGAAAGATTACCTTTGGGGTTTTGAGCAAAGCAACTGGATAAATAAGCGTGCCATTTCTTGATATGGAGAAGGCTAGAGGAAGACCAATTTGGCAAATGGGTAGGTATCAAGAATTTTATTTAAGAAATGTTACCTTGAGATGTCTATGAGACAACCTATTGGAGATGTTATGTGTGCAGTTGAATATATGAGTTTAGATCTCAGAGAGGAGGTCAGGACATATGCCACATTTCACTAATTCTATAATACACTTCTTGTATTTAATGTTTTTTTATTGATTGATTTGGGAGAGAGAAGGAGAGAGAAACACTGACCCATCAGTCCACCTATCCATGCACTCATCCGTTACCTCCTGCATGTGCCCTGACCAGGGGACTGAACCTGCAACCCTGGCACATAGGACTACTCTCCAACCTACTGAGCCACTTGGCCAGGGCTAAAACACTTCATTTTTTATACTTTAATACCTTTAAAGTTGGGGTGTGTCTTACAATCAATGTCTTATAATGAGAACTGGCAATTTCTTTTCTTTCTTAGTAGTGTATAAAATGGTGCATCTTATAATCCATAGGATCTTAGATTCTCTGAAGTATAGAGCATTTGGGAGACATCAGAATATAGATGTCATTAAAGCCATAGAACTGTGAGGTCACTCAGGAAGTAAGTAAAGGTAGAGAGGGAAAGGCAGAAGGATGAGCCCTGGGGACAGAGCCATGGGACACATATAGGCCTGGAAGAAGATGAGAGGCTGGCAATGGAGAATCAAAAGGGTGGCCAGTGAACCAAGGAAAAGGCTAGGAGCCAGTAGTGTCTTGAAAATAATAAAATTATGTCAAAAAGCATCTGTTGTGTCAGATGCTACTGAGAAGATAGAAAGTAAATGAAAAGAAAGAATGAGACACTAGTTTTCTAGTAAGGAGTGGTTCAGAATCGTAGGCACAAAAGGCTCATACAGGATGGGATGGGTCAAAGGAAGGAAAGGAAAGCAAGGAGAGCTGATGGTGTCTTTAAGTAATTTAGTACATTTATTGTTTTTCTTCTTACCCCAACTAGAACAGAATATTCCTTAAGGCAGAGATATTTGCTTTGTTTATCTACTAAGAGCCTAAAATAGTATCAGATGATCCAAAAATACTTGTTAAACTGAACTGACTCTTTTCAGGAGATTTGCTATAATATGTGGAGAAAAATTGAGCAATAGTTTGATTTGATAGTCTTTATGTAGAGAATGAGTGGTATTGTAGTAGCTTTTACCTCGCAGCACAAACCAACAAATAGAAGTTATTGTGGGACAGATTTGAGCTCAAAATAATCAAGAACTACTGCTTCTCAAAATATCCCAACATAAGAGGAGGTTGCCTTTTGCAGGGAGTAATGAGTGTACTATCACAGGCTCAAACAGATCATAAGCTGTAAAATGGTGCCAGAAAATGCTGGATTTTTAGAGAGGGTGAGGGAATTATTGGACAGAAAGTTGAACTGAAGTGCCTTCTCACTTTAAAAAATTTCTTTCGGAGTCACTGCAATTTTTAAATTCCAGATTCATTTCATCCTCTCACTTGGGGTATTCTAAGCATTCTCTGTTGGGGAATGCAAATATATAAAATTAAAGTCAGAGTATTTAAAGATAACTTTGACATGAAAAATAACTTTAAGCATTTCAGTATTAATTTTAATTATTTATGCCCAGTTGCACCATTTCATTAACATAAATAATTGAATGTTCTCTTAAATTAAAAAAAAAATAAATAAGAGTGAAAGGAAGCATCTGTTATATTCAGAGTATTGTACAATTTTATCTGTTTGTAATATCTCCCGGCCTTTATTACAGGAGTCTGTCTCATAACTATTTCAGAGACAAATCAATTATTTTGCACAAAAAAAACTTGCTACTATCCCAATAGCTCTTTGAGAAAGTGGCAAAATCCAGGAACTGAACTTCAATACTAATCTATTTAATCCTGTGTCTGAAGCAGTCAGAATAATTTCAGTGAGCTATTCCTTAAGTTTTGAGTGTCTGGTGATATCTCATAAACTTTTACTTAAATATTATTAAATAACATAAATTCTCTAAGATACCCTTTAAATAAAATGAAACTTTTCACATTATTAATGTAAAGCACAGTAAAAGTTACCAAATTGTCCTTGGATTCTGAAATATGTCCTATACTGTGTTTTAGCCAATCTGCTCAGAAATCCTTCTACTGAGATTTTCTCTGAAGCCTGGCTGTAGAGCCAGGAATAGGTTAATGAAATGCATGTGTGGAATGAAAAAACAAATTATAAGTGGTAATTCAGCCACTAAACCTTCTCAAGACAGGGGGGGAATAGGAAAATAAAGCTAATCTTATTTCATTTTTCTCTATATACTCGAAATGTCACCTCACAAATCCCATTTTCTGTTTCCATAAAGAATCTGTGTTAGAGCTATTGTTTATTAAAAGTTCTGCTGCTTTTGGATAACTTTTAAAAATCTCCCCCAAACCTGTACTATGTGCAAATATCCAACAATTTTACATTCATGCTCTAAAATTTTAATTTACATTCCTTCATTTCCTCACAAATCAACGTGGTGCACTATGTAAAGGAACTATGTAAATATCAAGACCTTGAACTTTAGAACCAGATCTTCTCTTGAAATATATTTATATGAACCACAAACAAGTCAGAACATTTTCCTACTAACATCACGCTTCTAGCTATCAGTATTTTGTTTTTTAGGATGTCTTTGAAGGCTTATGTTTCAGCCTAGCAGATTAATCATGTATTATAAAATGAAGCTGCCATTACAAAATGAATCTGGAATGCCATATACAGCTCCTATATTAAAATATCTTGGGATACGTTAAGAAAATGAATTAAAGTATATCATCTATAATTCTAAATATACAAACAGCAGCATGGAGATATATAACAAAAATGTCACATTCAAATGCATACTAAAAGGCAAAATATATACAGTTATGAAGAACTCTGTTGTATTTGTGGTTTTAACATAATATGTACTTTTTATTTAGAACAAAATAAGAACTCTTAAAAACAAATGAAACAGTCAATACCAATTCTACAGAAATACAATGGTGGTCTAAATTCCTAAAATAGAGCTAACACATTCTCATGTTCCTCTTTAAAAATATATTATTTTCCTTTCCTAGTGGGGTAGTGAGTAAACTCATGAAGCCTCTGCACACTGGCCCTTCATTTTCATCTTAAACTTTAAAAATATGAGAAAAATTATATGTTACCTAATTTTTCATCTGAATATCTGCAAAGAGCTATTATTCACCAACCTAATGATAAGTCAGATCCTGCTTCTGTATCTATTTAAAAATTCTGATGAATCAACTCAGAAAATATAAATGAATCTCTTATAAGACATACTAGCACTTTTAAAGTATGCCTCCTAATACTTACATTGTAAAGTGTGAGTTCTTTAATATACACAACTTCCAACAAAAACAGATATTTTGAAAATATCTTGGTTGTGTCAGATTTCTTGAGAGACTTCTACAGAGGGCCCATAGTTTCTATCACGGAGTGTAAAGAGCAGTTTGGTCATTGAATTTTAATGTTCACATCCTTAGAAGTCAGTGAAAGACAATGCCCAATTATAAGAAAACTTCCATTCATCTTTATTTATGTATTAAATAATTATTTCTCTTGAAGCCTAAAAGGTTTATTTTTAAACTTTTGAGGATGGGAGAATAGCAGGTTTTCAGATTATTTAGAAAAAGAAATATATATATATATATATATAACACACATACACACACACATACATATATATATATATAACATATATATAACACAATCCACATAAATGGCTTTTTGGAGAGTTAATTTAAATTTTTCTACTGTGCTGCTAAACACCTTCTTATTAATAAGCAAGTGAATATAGTAAAAAGAAGCTGTCCAGAGCAGCAGTTAAGGTATCCTTTGGTTAACGTATTGCAGCAAATATAGTTTAAATAAAGGGCTATTAGAGTTTCAAAAAATAACTTGAATTCTAAAGCAAGGCCAAAGATCATCTACCTCTACATGTAAACTTAACTCAAATTCTAAGAAAAGGCTAAAGATCACTTCTACCTGTAAACCATCATTGGACCCTGATTTCTCACTTGTACAGAATAACATTTTTTTGAAATATTGCTTTTGAATTCATCGTTTTAAATCAGAGCCACGATACGTTAGCGGAGCAGGGAAGTAGAGGCCATGATGAAGAATGGAAAACTGGCTTACCTGACCTTTCTTAGCACCTGGCATTTCAATCCTTGAGTCTTTGAAAAATAACAATAAGGTGATTCTGTAGCATTTGTGTACACTAAACTTCTTAAATCCAGGTGTGTATTTTTTTTTAAAAAGCCAATCTAAATTATTTTTCTACCCTTAAAACTGTCCTGACATATTTGAGGCTATCAGCCTTAAATAGCACATACAATTGTCTATCCTTATTTTTCCAAAAATGGCATGTGCTATATTTTTTCATATGTAAAAACCTTCAACATTTGTCAAAATAGGTTTACGTATCTTGTATAAGTAATGATGGTTTTGGGGTGAATACCTGATAATTAACAAATCAGTGTATTGGGGGGGGGGCGGCACTGTTTGTTTTTTAATACAATAATTCATTACAGAAGTAAGCCACAAGCTAAAAAGTAAGAATCACCCATGCTTTGTCATTCACCTCACAGCCAATCCTGGCCCTTCCTAACCTTTGTCTGCTGGCAATCCAAATCCATGAATCTCTAAGAAAGTTAACCATTAAGGAAAGAATCTTTGTCTTAGTCCAAGATTAGCAAATATAGAAAGGAGGGGAAAAATGAGCTTGAGGTCAGAGGATTGGGGCTGAATAATTGAGGTAATTACTAAACTTAAATGTTTAAGTTTCTCATCTGTAAAATGGGCCTAACACTACCCAGCTCCCAGGGGATGTTGAAATTAAATGAGATAGTACACTGTTGGGCAAATAATGTGCAATCACTAGTTTTTTTCCTTCCTTTATAATATGAATATCATCTCTAATAGACACCTACTTTTCTTCTTTTGTTATTTTAGGTAACATTTAAGAAAGAAGTGAAGCTCTGGCTGGTTTGCCTCAGTAGGTTGGAGGGCCCCAACCACTCAGTGGCAGGTTCGAGTCCTGCCAAGGGCACGTACCCGGGTTGCAGGCTCGGATCTAGCCCTGGTTGTCTCTCTCACATCGATGTTTCTCCCTCCCTCTCTATTTCTCTATTTCTCTCTCTCCCCCTTCCACTCTCTCTGAAAAACAATAGAAAAGTATCCTCAGTGAGGATTAAAAAAAAGAAAAAGAAAAGTGAAGAACCTATACTTAAGTCACATTATAGTTTATAACAAGTAAAATCAACACTTTCTTACTTCAAGAAACAGGGGGGTTCGCCCCATCTTTCAGATTGGAAGATGCACCTGGATGGTCCAAGGGACCTGAAATCCCTTTCCTCGCAGTTTTCTCACCTTTTATATATCTTATTTTTATTCTAAGGCCCAATTACCATGTTTTCTGGATACCATTCACATACTTTCTGTAGAGTGTTGCTCCTGAATACAAATGAGAAAGCAACAATTCTAACCCATAGAAATGAGTTGAGTGCTCCATTTCCAAATACAACAAACGACTGAATTTTAAGCTGTATATATTTCTTATTTAGTTTAAAATAAGTTATAAAGTATTAATGATGCACATAAATAAATTTGCCCAGCTGGGCGTGGCTCAGCAGTTGAGCATCGACCTAGGGTCCAGGAGATTGGGGTTCGATTCCCGGTCAGGGCACATGCCCAGGTTGCGGGCTGCAGCCGATCATTGACTCTCTCATCATTGATGTTTCTGTCTCTCTCTCTCCTTCTCCCTTCCTCTCTCTGAAATCAATAAAGATATATTTTTTTTAAAAAAAAGAAATTAAATAGCCAAAATATTTTATAAGGTCTATATATATATAAGTCCAAAATTATTATACTTAAAATATAGATATGTTTCTCCTCTTTCAGTGATGGTTATAATGTATTTTAAATATTCATTTCAGAAATATATAAATGCCAAAATTAAAATTAATGATATATATTATAACACATATATATATTCTTAGTATGTATTTCTTTTAAAGAGATTTCAATCTTAAGAAATTCCTATTAAAATCTTGAAAAGATAGAGCCATAATTAAGTCCCTACGATGTATCACAAGAAAAACATGAATTTCCATCATCTATAATGGTCATCAACATCTCTAAGTTTAAAAAAACTTTTCACTACATATGCAGAGTTAATCTTTTTTTTTTTTTTTACATTTGTGGACAGTACTATTCCAAATAACAAAATTATTTATGCCATTTTTTTTTCACATTTTAATATAAAAGGCTCTATAACAACACTATTTTCAAAGTCTATTTTCTCTATGGCTTAAATGTCATATCTCAGAATTATTTTCTTTTATTTTCTATAACTATTTTTTTCCAAAGAGAGTATGTAAAACTTCCTAAAACTAATTATTTATATTAAATTATTAGTCTTTTAAAAAATACATGTGACAAAAACAATTTGTAATCCTTAATTATGCACTGGCCATATTAATATTCCTAATACATATCCATATCCTGCTCTTCTTATATATATTGGATCTATAAAGTAAATAGGAAAAGCACAGGTTTAAGTGGAAATAAAATAAATCATCTTTATTTTGTTTTTAAAAGGCAAGCAATTTATTTATTTTTAACTAGAATGTAAAGGCTTTATGATTTTTCACTTCTTAACCATCTTTAAGATAAAAAATTAGCATGGAAATTTATTTTACTATGTGATAGGTAAAAAAATATCAAAAGAGTATGGATTGTGTTTTCATTAGAAAATGTAAATAAAATATTGAACTCCAAATTTTTTTTTTATTATAGATTACTTTTAAATGTCTATTTTCTCTCTGAATTCAAAATGATAGACTTGAGCACATTATTAAGTAAAAAAAAAAAAAAAAAATTTAAATTAAAGCAATCCCTCCTGCCTGAAAGACTCCTGAATAAAGAGAAAATTATTTTTGGATTTTCGTCTTGATCAGATATGAAATATTCTGAAACGCCACCTCTATAATTTGATAAAAAGCTTGATATCCCCAAATGAAAATAGGACTCAGCACTTTCATTTTTCTGTCTGTAAAGGAACCTGGGTAAACTGATTTTTTTTTTAAATGAAAATCTCAGGCATAACGGTGGCAGTAATGAAGCAAGCTTAAATATGCGCTGACCTTTGAAATGAACTGCAATCCACGTTGCTGGGCCAAGGATCTGAGTGTGTTACTGTCTCCATCTATTTCTAGCATGAGAGATGCGGGCGTTGGAGCTGCTCTGCTCTCTGGTGGATGTGGGCAGCATGGCTGCGCACACAGAGCCCAAGGAAGACGAGCCACAGGCCGCAGAGCAGACATCAGAGACAGAAGGACAGGGACTGATTTATATTTTCTTAAAAACTCAATAGCAAAATAAACTATAAACATGTTTTCATTTTCCAAATGCAGTGCATTTTGTGTTAAGAAGAATACTGCTGTTAGGGGGGGTGTGAATTGACAGTATACAAAATTATTAAATGATTTTAGAAATCATTAAAAGTCTCAGCTATTTTTCTTAGAGTACACACACAGAAAAGAAGACATTCGCAAGAGACACTCCTTTTGAATTAAACTGTGGAATTTTAAATAATTGCCAGTGTTCCTGGAGTGACATTTTCCTTTTTATTTTGTGTTTTGTTTTGTTTTGCTTAGGATAAACACTTTATAAATAATTTGTTTGCACAATATTGAAGGACATCTCTTTTTAAAATGATTCCAAGGAGTTATAAAAAATAACTTCAGAATATTGTCTATCAGCCTCCTTTAGAGTGGACCATCTAAGTATCGGTGTCTCAGTTTTATCTGCTATTACTTGGGCTGCCTCTAGAAACCCTACTTTTTTTAAAAAAAGGAGACAATGCATGCAAAGCACTTTGAAGAATAAATAAAGCTACCATAATTTGCAATATCACATAATTAATAATTAAGCAAAGTCTACACTTCACTCTCTTTTACATTCTGTTCCATACCTATAAGCGCTCTTACATAGAAAAAAAAAAAATCTCATTGTAAAAAGCAACTTCACGAATTCCCTTGTTTCTATGAAATGTAGTCACCATCTCAAAAGGCATTGACTAAGGTCTTCCGTTGTACTCAGTGACAACTGAGGAACTATGGTCCTTACAGTCAAGGATTTTACAGTCTTTGAAGAGAGTGGTATCTATGAAAAAATATATATATTAAATGATATAAGTCAATAGTCCATCAAGCATTTGAGCATGGGGTATAGTGCATTTGATAGGATAGAATCAAATGTTGGTATTGGAATGATCCTGGACAACTATTTCTCACTAGTATTTTATTTTCATTTGGATTACCCAGCCTAATCCCTTAACAGAAAAAATAAATTGAAAATAATATTTTCTTTTGGCGGAAATATAAAACTCAAGTATGTTGGGAGAAATAATCCTTAAAATCAGTTATACTAAAGGAAAAATAAAAATATATATATTCCAAATCCCTGATCTAGCAATTTTTTAACCTCAAATAAAAAAGACTATTTCTATTCAGTGGTAACCAGAGATTTTGATTGTGTTATGCCTCCTAGAGGGAGAAATTATGGGAAACCTGGATATAAAATACGGATTTCTTTATGGTCTGAAAAAAAAAAAAAATGTTTCAGGGAATTGTAAGGTACAAATGAGTTGGAAACTGTTTATAATATTTCCTTTCTCATTCAGCAGATTTTGGATTTCCAACGTATATCCCAGAAGTCACATCCCTCTAAATGAGTAAATAATATAGGCGCGGTTTTTTTTCAGTTCCTTGTTGTACCTAAGTGCACTGCAGGACATCTGGCACGTTTCATTCTGAAATGATGTTTATCCACAGAAACGCCATCAGTGGAAGATGCATTGAAAAGCTGAAGGTCTATTAAGGGAGTATGGGACAGCTGCATACATTCTGTATAAGGCCATGGAAATGACACAGCAATACCCCATCTGTGGCTTTGGTTCACAGAGCTTTGAATAAAAATCCAAGATCAAACTTTGCTTGTTAAAGAAAAGAAAAATGCTAAAAGAAAGCTAATGTTAATAAGCTCATGTATGAAAGTCTGCACTGTTACCTTTCTCCGTAATATAAAATATTTTGTGGGATTCCTATGCCTTTAATAAATACTAACACTATATAGTCACCTCTTAATGTTATGTGGAAAACTGGTTGTGGGGAACTACAATTTTCACTTTTATAATTTAGGCCATTTGTGAATAGGCTTAAAACTCACAGAAGTGCTAGGAAGGAGTAGGGCAGATGTTGTTCAAACTTCCCTATTTGGCCCTGCCAAGTCCTTCATTCTGGACCTACAATACCCAGCCTATTCAAAACTCAATGTCTCTTAATGGAGATTACTAATCAGGCTGATTTATGTGGTAGTTTAGGAGGTGGGTCATTCTTTTTTTTTGGCGGTGTTATTTCTAAAGAAAGTTTAATGCTCACAAAAGCCTCAGATTGACAGCTCCACAAAATGGAAATTCACAGAACAGAAGTATCACATTCGAGGGGGATATAGCCTCCCCTTACACTAACCTGCCAATTCACAATTTCAACCTGCAAGGATCTGCCACCAAATTCAAGAGATTAATTCAGTCCCTGTGCCTGTTCAATCCTTTGCCAATAAGGAGGCCAATTAGTTTCAACTACACTGGTTAGTTTATGTCTGTCTTTATTTTTTTCTAATGGGAGCATTTTCTCTCCATCATTTGGATGATTTTGACCCCAAATTCATTGCAGGTTACTATGAAATGGCTGTCAATCACTTAAAACAGCAACTTAATGCGAACCAAGGCCTGAGGTGAAAAGTTCAGTCATTAGCTATTGAAACCATCCAGCTCGCCATTGGGATGGGTTTTGTAATAACTACAGGAAAACAAGAATGATAGTAATAATGTTAATAAGTTTGAAATAATATTGCAAGTCTCTTTTTTAAACAATATGGTCAATTAATTAGCAGTCTAGTTAGCTTCAGTTAACTTCTTGTTTTAAAAAGTCATCAGTTCTAAACTCTCACTAGTCCATGTGCACTTCTTGTGTGTATTCACAGAATAAATAAATCTCAGAAAACTTCTGTTTTAGTCAAAAAATAAAATTTGCACCTAGCCCTGGCCAGTGTGGCTCAGTTAGCTAGACCATTGGCCCGTGCACCGAAGGGTCCTGGGCTTGATTCCCCAGTCAGGGAACATACTCCGGTTGCAGTTTTGATACCCAGTTGGGGTGCATACTGGAAGCAACTGATTGATGTTTCTCTCTCACATCGATGTTTCTCTCTTTCTCTCTCCTTCTCCCTTCCTCTCTATCAATAAAAATATATATGTATATATCGTTGGATGAGGATTACAAATGAATTTCACTTTATTGGCATATGACTTAAAATTTTCATTTTAGCCTATATTCTATAAGATAAATTCTCAGTAATGCTAATGAAAGTGCAATGTAAAATAGGAGCAAACAAACTTCTGAGTGTTGTTTTTTTTTAATTAACAAATGAAAATATTCTATGCAAATATAAAACTCTTACTACCTGGACTCCAGAGAAGAGAGTAGAGATGAAGGGGTAAACAAATGAATTGAAGAAAAACCCATTATTACTAAAATGTGTTTATTTTTCCCCCAAAAGTAGAAATATATGAAGTAACATTTTAATTCCTCATTATCATTTATTTCTGGAAAGGAGCTAACAAAGCAGGTTTTCATAGTAGAAAAGGAAACAAAGAATCTGAGGAGTCTGAAGGAAGGAGCTGCGTATGATGAAGGAAAAACGATCACAGATGAAACATTGATACTGAAGGCTTTTGTTGATAATAGTTCCTTGTTGAATAGAGCATCTATTATGCCCACAAGTACTCTACTTGCCTCCAGATAAACATTAGACCTCAAAACAACATGCTGGCTAGCCTAGATAAAAATTGAGACTGTGATATTTGTTAGAAAATATATATCTGAGAAATCCATATTTATCTCCATCAAATTCGTAAATTTCAATTTTTTATTAATTGGTTTCCTCTGAACTACATATTTAGGGGTTCATGATTCCAGTTTTCCCTAGCCTACCTCTAGAGGGCAGTAGAGAAGACAGGAATACGGACTGATTTGAAGGCTAAATCGGAGGGTAGAAATTTTAAAAGAAGCAAGCAAATTAAACAGCATTTTCAAGGACTGGCAGCCACTTTTATGTGATAAATACTCAAAAAGCAATTTATGAGTTCATAAACAAAAAAAAAAATTAATACTATTTGTACTACCATATGCTACAAACATAGTTATCAATACTTAAGACAACATCAAGAAAGTATAGTTAAAAGAGTGAGAACTCCAACCAAAAACCATTCAAAAATTTTTTGAGTATGTATCAGTAACACTTTAAAAACACGTTCAAAACTTTGTAGTGTCAGTATTCATACAAAGACCTCTAAAATTTAAAATAACCACTGGCAATCACTGATATGGTTAATACTACAAATAATAAATCTGTTTTTGATTTCCAGTTATGTCTTTGGATGTAATTTACATAGTACGAGTTCTTTTAACTATTCTAATTTTAGACTTTTATAAAAATTGCAACAATAGAACAAAGAGTTCCACGTACTCTCACCCAGCTTCCCCTAACGTTAATATCTTACATAGCCATAGTACAATTACCAAAACCAGGACATTGACATTTTATGGTAATATTAACTAAAGAACAGACCTTATTCAATGTCACCACAGTTTCCACTAATGCCTTTTTTTAGTTCTCAGACCCTGTCCTGAAGCCCACATTGTATTTATTGTTTTTCTTTCCCCTTAGGCTCTTTTAATTTGTAATTGTTCCTTAGTCTTTCTCGTCTTTTTTGACCTAGGCACTTTTAAAGTTGCAAATTTTGGCAAGAATACTACAGAAGAAAAACTGTGTTCTGCTCAGTGCATCGTATCAGGGGTTCATGTTGTTCACATGTGTTATAGCTAGTTACCACTAACCTTGATCACTTGCTTAAAGTGGATGTCTGAGGTTTTTGAAGCAAGAATCTTCTTTCCTCTTTTTACACAAAAACACACAGCCTTTAGATTTACTTAAAAATAAAAGCTTTCACACTATTAGTGAAAAGTAGAATATCCAAGCTAGTCACTCTGTAATATTTCTTGCAGCATAGTATGTGTTAAGCACTGTGCTAGGTGAGCTTATTAAGAGGAAAAAAAGAGATTTTTCTTTAATATAAAAATATATTAATTATATTATTATATTTAATAATATGTAAATATTATTGCTTATATTTTTTTTTGGTAAGGCCTAAAAGCACCTCCTCAACATAAGGACGTATATCCCCTCAGGTCACTGTTACACTTGCACTGTATCACTTTACTCATAATGCTTTTCGCCTGCTTGCTATCCCAGATCAACTCAGAACTGTCCAGAAGCAGAGAAAAGAGAAATATTAGCTTCCACTTGTGTTCTCCAATGTCCCCTATGTGGCATAGTTGCAATAGAATGATCCTACATGAAGAGAACAGTTCAATGAGATGTATTATTAATTTAAGGGAGTTCCCAACCGAAACCACACAGCAGGTTGGCTCTGGGGATCTAAAATCAACCTCTGGATATGAAAAGTAGGTGTGAGAAATCAGTTCTGGGTGCTAGAATATTTCTAAGAAGATGCCTAACAAATCCTTCAGGCTATGTCAGCAATCATTGCCCTCTCCAGGCCTCCAGGGTGCTTCCAATGGAATCACTGCCTCCCAGTCTCTCTATTGTCCAGTTCTAATGTGATACACACTATGAAGCCTGCCCTGATTGCCTACATCAGAAAGAAGCAATAGCTCCTCCTGTTGCAGTCCTACTCTAACTTGCCCCCTTCCATTATTCTGGCACTTATTTTTTGGCATATTTTTCCTGGCCTTGCTGTGAGGTCTTTAAGGTTAAGACGCATTCCTATTTGTCTCCCCAGTGCCACCAAGCATTGTTCCTGGCATGTGCTAGCATCCAATAAATGCTTGTCATGGCACAGAGCTGTCCCTTGGTTACATATGGTTCAATCAACTTGGGATACCAGAGAACATTCTTTTAGCCCTTCTAAATATGATAATATTGAAAGAAAATCCTGTTGAAACAGTCAAGTCATCTGAGGCTTCTAAAGTAAAGATGAGTAACTTTCCACATAACATTTCTTTTAATTTTTTTCCTTTAAGCTTAATTTCAAAGTCCCACAAAACCACAGCAGGTTTGTTACACTTGAGATTTAATAGAAAATTAAGAATAGAAAGGATGAAAGGTAAAACTGATTTACTAAAGCTCCCTGTTATAGAGGTTA
Organism: Miniopterus natalensis; assembly: GCF_054644295.1. Lineage (NCBI taxonomy): Eukaryota > Metazoa > Chordata > Mammalia > Chiroptera > Miniopteridae > Miniopterus > Miniopterus natalensis. Next base: position 49,558,479 of record NC_142085.1, on the reverse strand, counting down.
AAGAAAAACATGGCTTCCTTCTCTCATCAAGTACATCAGTACACTTCCTTAATCAGGTCAAAAGCTGGGTTTGGCCACTGCTTAAGTAGCTATAGACACTGTCTCTCTGCTGTGCTCTGGATGCTACAGCTGTGAATAGGGAGGGAACAACAAACCCACTGAACCCCTGCTCAGAAGACAGAAAATAGCAAGAGCAGAAATCTTAGAAAGGAGAAAGAGACGCCTCAGAAGGACTCTGGCATCAATCCTGTAGGATGGGCCTCTAGGAGGTTGACTTTCACTCACATTTAATCTATATTCATAGTTACTACTTTCAAAACAGGTGTCCAGCTGGGAGAGAACTACAGTTGACAATGAGAAATTAATTGAAAAGAATTTTCATGTTAGGGCATTCTATGTGTTTTGTTTTGCTTGGCGATGAAAGAAGGATTATTGAAAGCCAAAATTCATGAATGCAGACACTGGTTTAGATCAACTTTTTTAAGCATCCACTCTATCTCTGACCTTTGCAACCTCCCTCTCCTCCTTCCTCCATTGCACTCTCCATCCCTCCCACCCATCCCAGTAACCACAAGTCCTACCCCTTGCTCAATTCAAATCATCGTATCTCAAATTTGAAACCTGGATGTGGCAAAGCTCATTATATGCCCATCACTGTGCTACATGCTAAGGATGCAAAGATAACGCAGCCCTTAAATTCCAGAGTGTTTACAAACCTCACTAGGAAAATGAACTTCTCCTTTTATATAATGAACCAGAACTGCTAAATATGAACATAACACAGAGAACTATGAATACACAGGAGCAGAAATAACTAACTTAAAGAAGTAACTCTAAGAACTAACACCTACTAATAAAACAATAGATTTCTACAGAATAACAAGGGGGGAGAGAAAACCTTCAATTATTTCAAGAACCTTACACTAAGAGAACCCTATAAACATATTTTTATCAGTTTAACTATAGATTTCATTTTTTTAAAAAAACCTACACCTTTAATCTTCTAGAATGTGTCACTGTAAGCAAAGGACAAGAACAACCAAGAATGCAGGAATAGCTCTGGTCGGTGTGGCTCAGTTGGTTGGGCATTGTCCTGGGCATCAAGGAGCTGCAGGTTTGATTCCAGGTCAGGGCACAGCCAGGTTGCGGGGTGTGGTGCAGTGGTTGTGGGCTTGATGGGATCATGCAGGAGGCAGCTGCTGATGTGTCATTCTCATATCAATGTTTCTCTCTCTCCCTCTCTCTTCCTCTCTCTAAAAACCAATAAAAAGTCTTTAAATTGCTTTTAATAAATAAATAAATAAAAAAGAAAGCAGAAATAGGTAGAGGTTATATTAGTTCTCCATTAAAACAGGCAACTCTTCCATATTTGTATTTTTAGACCAAAAACCTTCAGGGCAGAAGACTAGTGTAATGTGTGTCAACTCTTTTAAAATGCTGGTTTCACAATTCCCAGCACATACACAGAGCTAACATTATTGTAGGAATAAATACTTTTCAGATACCAGTACAGATTTTAGACTCAATTTGGATGTGCAGCCATTTACCCTTAGGGTTTACTATAACTAAAGCTATACTTACCCATAGGGGTTATGTCATCAAAAATATACTTTTTTTTTTTTTTTTTTTTTTTACTTATTTTTGAACTAAACTGCTTAGTATTTTCTCTTCAGAAAGAAGAAAACAGTGTCGGATTTTGAGACTATAGCAAGTCTCCTCAGTGAGATCAGTGGCAGAAGAGAACGATGCTTTATGGTTATTACTCTTCAGAGTGTTTGGTTTTCGTTGAATCAGCTTTTGCATTTCACATTCTGAAAACTAAATTATGCTTCATACAATAAATTAGCAACTTACCAAAATTATTACTTAGTACAGATCATAGTTGCCTCCAAATTTTGCTAGTTAGGTAATTTTTTAAAATTCTGCATTCATCCTTATGTCTAGTACACAGGGCTAGGCAGATAATTCATAAATTCAAGTTCATAATTCTGCATTAAAGTCTTCCCCAAACCAATGTTCTAAGTCATTTAAACAATGACAACATGTTCATTTCTACATTTTAAATATTAGAGTAAACATTAAATTGACTACATTTATTTGAAGTCACCAAAAGCCCCATCATGTTATATCCAATAAGCATATATAACAGCACTTTAGTAGCTCAGATATTATATGTGTAATCAGTTTTAATTAATGATATTTACAAACAACTCAAGGAAAAGAATAAATGAATCTTTGTGCAAAGTAATATTAAGTAACAATTTAATGAAGAGCCAATGACTATAATATAAAACTTAAGTTAGAGTTGAATAAAATTTGATTTATACTATCCTAACCTGCCAAAAAAAGTATCTTCAGAGGAAAAAAATAAAATAAAACAAAAATAATATTGGTTGTTGTTGAAGCTATGTGATAAAACATATGGAGTTCATTACACTATCTTCTCCCTTTTTGAACAGATATTTGAAATTTTTCATTATAAGGAAAAACAGTAAATAATTAAAAGTTTAAATAAATGTATAGTACTTTTATTTCTGGCAAGATGCAGCAAATGTACATTTCCCTATTCCTCCTGCTATGTACAACTGAAAACCCTGGACATGCTATATACAGATAACAAATATAAGACCAAAAGATAGAGAGGAGATGGCGGACTCCTAGGGACCTTGTGGTTGTGAGTTCCTGGGGTTTCCTTTTTGCCTCATATGTACCAGACTTGAAGGTGAAGAAGCTGGAAACTTGGGAAGCAAACAGATGCAGACCAAAATGTCCCAACAAAAGCCTGTTCTCTCTAGGAAAGTGACCAAGAAAGGGGCAGTCAAACAAGACAAAACGTTTAGGTAATAATCACTTTATGCAGCTCCAAACTCTACAACAAAAAATTTGTCCCTAAGAACAGGAAAGATGTCAAATCGAATGGGGAAAAAAAGGAGGGGACAATCAATAGATACCAACACTGAGATAAAGATATTAAAATTAAATTAAATAACAAAGATTTTAAAGTAGCCTTGACAAAAATCTTTCAATAAGCAATTAAAAACATTTTGAAAACAAATGGGAAAAAATGTCAGCAAAGAAATAGAAGATATAACAAAATCAAAAGGGAATTTTATAACTGAAAAATATAAAAGCTGAAATAAAAAAGCTCAGATGGATTCAGAATGTAAGGGACAAAGGAAAGATTCAGGGAAGTAGAAGATAGAATGATAGAAATTTCTGAATCTGAATGTGACCACAGTGGCAGATCTTGGAGTGATGCAGTCACAGACTAAGAAATTCAACCAGGGGTTGAAAGAGTTGAAAACCTCCCTAGAGTCCCCAGAGGAAGCGCAAATATGGCAATACCTTGATTTCAGCCCAGTAAAACTGATTTCAAACTTCTGGTCTCCAGAATTGTAAGGGAATAAATTTATCTTGCTTTAAGCCACCAAGTATATGGTAACTGGTTATAGCAGCTGCATAAAATTAATAGAGCAGAATATAAATTCTTATCAAGTATATATACAACATTCTCCAGGACAGACCATATACTAGGCCACAATATAAATGGCAGTAAATTTAAAAGAACAGAAATCATATAAAGTATGTTCTTCTACCACAATGGAACAAAATTAGAAATCAGTAACAGAAAGATATTTGGAAAATTCACAAACATGTAGCGATTAAACAACACATTCCCAAATAACCTGTGGGTAAAAAAAGGGACCAAAAGGGAAATTACAAAATATTTTGAAATGAATGAAAATCAATACACTACATAACAAATCTTATGAAATGGAGCTAAAGCAGAGCTTAGAGAGAAGTTTACACCTGTTAATGACTCTATTAGAGAAGCTCTCAAAACAATAACCTAACCTTCCACCTAGAGATAGTAGAAAAATAAACATAAAATATACTGAAACTAAGCAAAAAAAAAAAAAAGAAAAGAAAATAATAAAGATCAAATGGAAATTAATGAAATAGAGAGTAGAAAAACAACAGAAAACATCAGTTAAACCAAAAAGCTGGTTCTCTTTAAACATTAAGAAAATTTACAATATTTTAACTAAATTGACCAAAATAAAGAGAAAATTCAAATTGCTAGAATTAGAAATGAGAGGACATTAAAACCAACCTTACAGAAACAAAAAGCATTATAAAGAAGTACTATGAACAACTATTCCAACAAATGAGACAATTTAGATGAAATATTCAATCCCAAAATAGAAACAATTACTGAAACAGATCCAAGAAGAAATATACAGTCTGAGTAGACCTATAACAAATAAAGAGACTGAATTAGTAATCAAAAACCTAATCTCAAAGAAAATCTCAGGCCCAGATGGCTTTATTTTGAATTCTACCATACATTTAAAGAATTAATGACAATTTTTCACAAACTGTTCTAAAAATTATAACCATAAAGAACACTTCCCAACTGGTTCTATGAAGCCAGTATTATCCTGCTAACAAAAATTGACATGGTCCCTGACTTCAGAGTGTAGGAGAAAGACCATTAATCAAGCAAAGTACATAAGGTGATATAAAGTTACAAGGCAATAAATACTGTCAAAGACTGGAATCTGCTACCATCAGTGTGCATAATGAGTGTCACCAGATGGAAGATAAATAACTACAGACCGCCCAGCTGGCCTGGCTCAGCGGTTGAGCATCGACCTAGGATCCAGGCGATCGGGGTTCGATTCCCGGTCAGGGCACATGCCCGGGTTGCGGGCTCGATCCCCAGTCGGGGGCGTGCAGGAGGCAGCCGATCAATGACTCTCATCACTGATATTTCTCTCTCTCTTTCCCTCCCCTTTCCTCTCTCTGAAATCAATAAAGATATTTTTTTTTTAAAAATAACTACAGACCAATATATTTTATGAATATGAATGAAAAAATCCTGAACAAAATATTAGCAAACTGAATCTAGCAACACATAAAAGGAATTATACACCATGACCAAGTGAACAAGTGGAATTGAAAACATACAAAGTGTGTCCTGCAACTACAACAGAATCAAACTAGAAAACAATAATCAAAGGATAATAGAAACAAATTACAAACATTTGAAAACTAAACAACACGCTTCTAAAAAATCTATGGTTCAAAGAGGAAATTTCAAGGGAAATTAAAAAATATATTAACCTAAATAAAAATACAACATATGAAAATTTCTGGGACACAGCTAGAATAGTATTGAGAGGAAAATTAGTAGCACCAACAAATTAAATATATATGTGCGTGTGTGTGTGTGTATGTGTATATATATAGATATATATGTGTGTGTGTGTGTATATATATATATACTTGAGACTTTTCATCTTTCCATATATATATATATATATATATACACACACACACATATATATATATACACATATATATATATGGAAAGATGAAAAGTCTCAAGTCAGTAATCTAAGCTCCTACTTCTAGAACTTATAAAAAGCAACATACACTCAAAGCCAGAAGAAAATAATAAAAATAAGAGCAGAAATCAATGCAATTGAAAGCAACATAATGTAGAAAATCAATGAAACAAAGAACTAGTTCTTTGGGGGAAAAATTAATAAAATTAGCAAACCTCTAGCAAAACAAAGAAAAAAAGAGAAAGTACATAAATTGTCAATATCAGTAGCAAAATAAGGGATATCACTGCAGATCCTAAAGACATCAAAAGAATAATAAGAGAATATTTACAAACAGCTCTATAAACATAAACTTGAAAACTGAGACAAGATGGACCATTTCTTTGAAAAATACAAATTATCGCAACTCACCCAAAAGAAATAGATAAAATGAATCACCCTGTAACTATGAAGGAAATTGAACTTACAATTTAAAGACACTCAAAAAGACCTTGGGCTCTGCCTGGAAGCCGTCTACAGTCCATTCTGTGTGCCCATGTCTGCGCTGATGCTGCTACTGATGAGGGGCCTAACTGGCCTACCAGACTGCTCCTGGTGCTGAGCACAGGTCCATTCCCAGACTGCAGGAGCGGCTCTGGACAACGGATAGCGCACTGAGCTTACCTCCTGCTACTTGTGTAGCCTCCTGCCCTTGTCTCACCTGGAGAGCTCCAAGAAGAAGGAGTGTAGGTGGCTGTCCTCTCCCTCACCCTGTGACCTGACCAGGCCCTCCCACCCCCACCTCTGCTGCTTACTAGCTATGAACCTTGACTTCATCTTTAAACATGTTGAGTTTGCAGTCCCTGCAAGCTATAAGCAAAGCTACCAGCAAGCTTGGGAACACAGAGGAACAAAAGTAGGGGTAGTTTTGGTTAATGAGAGAGTGGTATAAGAGTCCAAAGCATTTGAGGGTAGGGAAGAGCTGGTACTAGGCAATGTCAGAGGCAGGTATCAATCCTGCTTTTGGAGAGTTATATGCCACCTATAAGCCAATCTCTATCTCTGGCCACCTTGTATCTTAGAATTTTGTATCAATATCATTATTATTACTGATCATTTTTATGGTTACAATGTAGGGTGAAATACAATTTGTAAAGACCTTTCACAAAGGCTATCTCACTTGGCCCTCAAAAGAAATCTATCAGAAATAAATAAGAGCTCTCATTCCCATTTTACAGATGAGGGAACTGGGGGTTTGAAGGGTTACATGACTTCCCAAAATATAACCTCAGCCAGTGACAAAGCTAGATTCCAAACATATATTCTGACTCCAAGACCACATTCATGATACCATTAGGCTTGATGTTCAGTCTAAGCATACAATCATTAAAGTTTCTTTCACTAAATCACCAATTCAAACTAACCTTCCTATTTTCTTGAAAGTTAATTGGGTTCAATATAATTTTGGTTATTTGGAGATTCTCATTGATGGTCTTCTGTTAATTTAGCTTATTGTAGATATACACACAATATATACATGTATAAAACAGTGTTTAAAAAATCAAGCAATGAGCCAGACATTCTGGGTTTGAATCCCGGCTCTATCATTTAGCAGATATGTGACCTTAGGCAACTTAACTAACCTCTCTGAGACCCAGTATTCTTACCTATAAATTGAAGGTAATAATCATACCTACTTCATTGGGTTCTTGTAAAGCATCAGTAATTTAATACCTATAAAGTGCTTAGAACAATGCCTAGCATGCAATAGGCACGCAAGGTTAGCTATCATCATCATCATCAAATAAATATATTATTATAGACCTTATTTTTTGGCCTCAGAAATTGTGCTCCCTCAACAGCACACAAACAAATATATAATGAAGAAGATGATAAACAGAAAATGTTAGGTTAAGTCTATGGAGGGGGGGAAATCTCCCAAACCTTCTCATTCTCAGGTGAATGGTAATGCTATAACTTCAGGAGACTAACCAATTATTTTCTGATTTATATTCAGAAGCTATATAGCCCTAAATGATCACTACTGAAATTAAGTTGCCATGCCTTTCTATAAATTAGGTTTTAGGAAGAAAAACATACATTATGCACCTTTAGGCAAAATGCAAGTGGTGTTTATAAACTATCAATAGGCAGACTTTCCAAGTAACTCAAATTCCAACATTAGGTGATGTCAATACATTTTCTATAGACAGTAAAAGGATCTGAGATGCAGATAAGTGTATGAGACACATCAAAAAGGGCACTTTTATGAGTAGAATTTAAGCTTACCTCTTTTAGCTTTAAACATAAAAAGCAGAGAAAGCAGCAATCATTTTTAAATGAATTACCCTTTTCATATTTGAGGATTTATTGAACTGTAATGAATTAACTCAATTTAGATGTTAGACAAAATTTATATTTATATTGGATAGTTCATTTTAAAAGATATACACCATGTAAAAATCAAATGAAAGGAGGTATATCAGGTGCTGTTCAAGCAAAAACTATTCATGAGCCAAGTTCCACCTAAAACCTGGACTTTAATTAGTCACTAAATGTGGAAAGGCATTTAAATGTTTTAAAATTAGGTATATATACTACTATATTAGATATTTTATAATGCCTTTCACAGTACTTTTAAAAAATATAACTAGAAACAAACCCATCAAAAAGAATTAGCACTTAATCCAAATGAGAAAATAATTTTTTAGTGATATTGTCAATAAAAAGTATAAGTCAAGGTTTGAAAAAAAATATTTTGAAGCAATTTTATCTAAGGCTGAGATCAAAGTTTAATTATATATTTACTCAAAAAAACTAATGACTTAGTAGTATAAACAATGTTGGTAAGAGGATATTTGGAAAATAAGATAAATTGATAAGAGTTAAATGATGACCATTCAAAAGATTATCACAAAGCTATATATTACCAGTTGCCAGTTAGAGAGCTGGAAAATGCACTTTTAAGGGTATTATCCAACTCACAGACCATCATCACAGCATGATTATTTATCATATTTCTACGGGACGAATGCAAGCAGGAAAAAAATACACCTCAATTACACAAAGATCATGTTTCTCATCTTCTAGGAGCTCCCAATCCCAAATAAAACACAAAATTTAAGAAAAGTCAGGTTGAATTGTGCACAGACCAAAGGCACCTATAACTTAGGTATTGCCTTCACCACATGTTGGAATTTAGTGTCAAGAATTACTAACTTAAATCAGTAATTGAAGAAAATTGTATAAAAATCTTGAAATACAATTTCATTGTTCTGCAGAACATTTATAATACCTGGAACTGGGCCAACCAAAGTTTATCTTTCATGGTAGATTTCAACAATTTACAATCAAGCCTATAGATCCAGAATGCAGAATCCTTCATGATTTGACAGAAGCAGGGGTCTGATCTCTGGCAGACAAGGGTGAGCTATTTGGATAGCAAGTACGCCTAGATCTCCACCTCCCTCAGTATTTGACTGTGTTGCTCTCAATTTATTGCAAGTACAGTAATGTTCGTGAGTGATCAGTTCATTTTAGCTTTGCTTCTTTTTGTAAATTGGCCATCAAATATCAAATAGAATAGAATAAAAATGTGAATTCTTAGAGGTGATTGTTTTCTGATAATAGAAACATAGAATAAATTTAAAGGGTAGAGTGTAGAAAGTGACATCACAAAAGGGGGTCCCATCTGGGGGTTGGTAAATCCATCATAAGTGAGTGTTCCAACAGTGAAAACCTCATTTGCCAAATGATAGATAGAACTTTGGTGAAAGTTGAAGACATGATTAACCTGTGTGTGTAACTAGTCATGGAAATTATGACTCTCAGAAGAAATACGATGCATGAGAAAGCCAGCACCCACCCTGTGGTGAAGCAACAGTCACTAAAGAGTCTACCGTCAGGAGCAAAATTTGGTCAAAGAATTTTAAGAAGTTGGGGGTTTTTTTGCATGGTAATGAAATAATGAGGGGAAGCAGTTTACCTGCTAAGCAGAAGCATTTTCTTCTAAGTTGAAGAAGATCCTAGAGGAAAAGGACAATAATTGCTCAGTGAGACCCAAACCAGCTTAAACTGAAGAAAACACCTCTGGGAACCTAGGCATCTCAGAAGAAACTGTGAACATCAGAGCAGCAGAGAAAGATCTGCTCTTCTGATCTGTGGCCCTGCTGCAGGCCTAGTGATTAAGCCAGGCTTTCTCTGTCTTTCTCTAAATCCCAGGGGTATTAAAGGGCAAACATAAGGACCTCTTACACATGAACTGGCAGTTCAATGAAAATTCTTGGGTCACAGCCAACACTTTTGCAGACTGTTTAAGAGCTGTGAGCCAAAAGTGGAACAATCTCTTGCTTTAGTGAACATCAATTAAAGATTCTGCTCATCAAAATACTGTGAAGGGCCATCCACAGTGTCTGGGTTTGCACATTTAAGTTGAGGTTGCACACTTTGTTTCTAAGGTAGATAGTATTTTTAAGGTTTAATAAATCACTTAATTTCTTTATTTGTAGAATCACTAAGAGCTTATTTTTTTAGACTTCAATGTATTCTTTTAGAAAACACATAAAACAAGTAACAATGCATGTATAATATGCATAATATATGTATATATATATAATACTTGCCTTAATGTAATGTATCTGTTACATATGAAGATATTCTGTATTTCCTTCTAAATAAAGCTAATCTCATATACATTGCCATTTTCTTGTTTTTTCATAACTAAATACTTCCAAAGATTTTTATGTTTTTCTAACTATTCTACATTGTTTCAACCACTGCTTTGCTTAAACAAGTTCTTTTTTAAGATTATATAAAAGAAAATTTTACCCTTATCATTAACTGAAATATCCAAAATATTTAGAAGCTTACTAGTTTGAATAGAGCTTTTCACTAAGAATATTAATAATATTTTTAAGTCAAAGTTTTATTTTTTATTAAGGTATACTTAAGGTGTAAGTTTATATTAGCTGCAGGTGTACAACATAAGGATTCTATTTGTATATATTGAGAAATGATCACCGCAATAGGTCTAGTCGACATTCACACCATATATGCTTACAAAACCTTTTTCTTGTGATAAGAACTTGTAGGATATATTCACTTAGAAACTTTAAAATATGCAATATGGTATTATTAACTATAGTCACCAGGCTGTACATTACATCCCCATGACTTAATCTATTTATACCTGGAAGTTTGTACATTTCAACCCCCTTCATTCAACTCAGCCACCCTCCAACCACCAATCTGTTCTCTGTATCCAGAGCTCCGGGGTGGTGGTGGTGTTTTTTGTTTTTTGTGGGGTTTTTTTTGTTGTTGTTTAGTTGGTTGGTTTTTAGATTCTACATATAAATGAGATCATTGGTATTTGTCTTTCTCTGTTTGACTTATTTCACTTAGCATAATGCCCTCAGTTTTCTTTAGTTACATTTCTTTTAAATGTACTATATTCCACCTGAAGCTACATTTCTTTTACAGCAGTTTTCTACCTTTTCTTCTCTCTCCCTCTGGCATCCCAGAAAAGAGACTGCATTTGATAAAATAGTACTCTCCTATTTACCTTAAATCACTTGTTCTCAAATGTCTTTTCTACTCCAACACAACTGAGAGACAACTTAGTAAGGAATAGTGGCTTGCTAGCCAGTGATTTTGAGATGAGAGGGGAGTACATACTTCTAAAAAAAATCAATTCTCTAATGTTAAAGATAAATAACCCCAATGAGAGAATAGGTAACTCTTCAGAGTAGCCTATAAAAGGTCATTTCAAAATTCTAGTTTGTTGTTATTTTCACTTGAGTTTTGTTTGGAAGGGAGTTCATTTGTTTATATATGTATATATATATATATTTTTTTAATTTTTGTGTCCTTTTAAACTTATCAATTTACATATTTCATAATTAAATTGCCTGAAGGTACAAATGCAAACATTAAAAATTTAGCTAAAAAACACAAAGTGCAGCAGCAACAGCCATCAGCATATATTACAACACTAAGCAACACTTTCAAAGATGCTCCCAAACTCAATAGGTTGGATTTCCCTGCCAACAATAATTAAGGCCTCCACCAAACTCCACAAGTCTTCTTGTCACCCAGTAATGAACCTCAGAATTAATTTCCACGGTGCTGTAGCTACTCTGAGTTGGCCACATAGAAAAAAAGACCTAAACTGTTAGGAATTTATAGATGATAATTCACACCTTGAAATATACATAGAAACAAACAACACTGAATGCACTAGCATTAGCAAATACCTACTAAATATGATATTTATATTTAAAAGCCCATGGCCTAACAGGAACCTCACCTAAAGCAACGCAAGCTTTTTGTCTTCTTGTTTTAATCAATAGGGATAATGAAGCAGGGTGGAACTTACGTCTGCATTTTGGTGATGAAAGTGACAGCCTGTAAGACAAAGGGGTCAAATATAGAGAGGTTTTTAAAACTGGACATAGAGACTAGGTCATATTTATTGATAAGCTATAGAGTACCTCCTATGGGTAAGAAGAGAATTTCTCCGGGAAACCATGGGTTAGCCACATACTAAGCAGTGCAATAACACCAGTACCACCACCCTAAACAGGGGCTGCACTGGACAGTCTACAGAGTGCTTTCAAACTCATGCACAAGACATCCTTACGCTCAAGACATCAACTCTGTGTTAGTTAATAGGTTTCACAATTATCACTATGCAAATAAGGAAATCAAGGCTCAGAGACATCAGTTTATTACAAGAAACCAACTTGCACAAGAAAATAATTTTGCTTAAAGTCCCATACCATATTCTGAAGTCCCGTGGACCTGGCTTGGACTGCTACACAGTGACACTCAGCGTTACCCAGCTGTTCTGTAACTTGAGATTATGCTACCTCCCAAGAGACTATGTCACCTCTATACAAAACAGCATGGTAGGTAAAGAATTGGCTCCACTACTTCTTGGTCAGGGGCAGTCTAGGACAGATTACCTTACAAATAGCTTTAAAAATTAAATAAAATGCTGTTTTAAAACATTGTATTGCAAATCATGAAATGCTGCATAAAATTTCATCCATTCAGTCAGTTTACAAATATTAAATGTCTTTTGTGTGTCAAGTACTGTGATATGATGATTAGCAAAACAAATATGATCTTTCCCCTCTTGATGCTAGATGATGATTACTAGCCTGGAGGGTGATTATTTGTGACCTTAGGTTGATTAGCACGCTTAAACAAAAATTTGTAATAAAGTAGAATTTTCATAAAACCAAGTCCAGAAGAAAACTGAGTAAAAGAAAGAGAACAGAATGTGTAAAGAGATAGTTTCATTTATTTACCGCACTGGCTTGATGCTCATAGTACAGTGTCTTGTTTTAGATGCGTAGCAAAGGTATCATGTGAACAATTTGGAAATGATTCGTAGGCAAGCTACAAATATGGTTAACTGGTTGGAAAATAGTATCTGTAGGAGAAATGTTAAAAGAATCAGGCTTTTTATAATAGATGATGGGAAAACAGCAAAAGAAGCTTAATAAGAGTTGTCAGGTGAATTCAGTTATGTAAATTCTGCTTCTTTCTGTCTCAAAGGCTCAAGTTGAAGCATAAAGCATGAAAGAGGGAGAGGGAGGGAGAACTATTGCAAGAGTTTTTAAATAAATTATTACTATAAAAATGATGACTCTAAAAATTAAATTGATTTTTTTTTTTCTCTTTTTTTAGTAATAGGTGACATTCTCTTGTGTCAGAAATTGTGTGGACTGAGGGGAAAAACTCAGTGATTTCTCAAGGTCCCGCACTTTACTTAGTGCTTATTTCCCTACAATGACATAAAAGGATCCATTATCTTTCATTCAAATTTATTCTGAAAAAGAGCAGGATAGGGAAAGAGGAGTTGGATTTAACAATTCTCTTCCTTTTTAAGAAAGTATTAACACTTCATGGAAATTAGACAGTTGTTCTACATGTCCTCAGAGGCCAACACCACAAAGAATTGGCTTAAATGAGAACATGGAAGATTTGGGTTAGATGATCCCTAAATATTAGGTAGGGAAAAGCAGAGTGGTCACAGAGCACATATTTGACATTAGCAGGGTTGAACGACTGAGAACAGAAGTACCAAGTGAAAGCAGATTCCACCCTGGAAGGGGACATTCTCTATTTCGAAAATATTATGTAACTTTTTAAGGTACAATTTTAATCTGATTTTGAGTACATTTTATACATTATCAACTCAGTATTATGGATTTTATCTTTCCTTATCTCTCTCTTCTTTCAATTTGTCTGGAAAACAAAGAGAGATCTGGGTAAAGTCCTCCCTACCCCCACCAACTGACTATCAGAGAAGTCTAGAAATTGATTGCTGTGGTAAGCAATAAAACATTTTAAATATTCAAACTAAATCTATTATGTATCCATAATGTCTACATCAGCAGTTTTTGAACAAGTGTTGTGCAGGAATTCCATTATATTCTTTTATTTTACTCTGCCTTTGGGTGGTGCTCACACAGGGCAATACACAGATCTTGTATTTGAAACTCACACCTGAAACCCATATGTTCCTATTAACCATTGTCACCCCAATAAATCTAATTTTTTAAAAAAGGGATTTGAGACAGTTTGTAGTAGTAAAGGACATTATAATAAGGTTAAGAAATCAGACATAGCCATAACTGGTTTTGCTCAGTGGTTAGAGCATCAGCCCACAGACTGAAGGGTCCCGGGTTTGATTCCGGCCAAGGGCGCTTACCTCTGTTGCAGGCTTGCCCTGGTCTGGGCGCATGCAGGAGGCAACCAATTGATGTGTCTCTTTCTCTCTCTCCCAGTGTTTCTTTTCTCTCTGAAAAACAATGGAAAAAATGTCCTCAAGTGAGGATTAAGAAAAAAGAAAAAGAAAACAGACATAAAATATCAAGAAAAAGAGTAAAAGGAAACTCAAGTTTCACAAGTTGTTGTGACTGACCTTCAAACCCGGTTCCTGGCACCCAGGGCTAAAAGAGAAATGCAACACACAATGTAATAAAGACCCACAATGAACTCCAGTGAGGAAGCATTCCAATTCCTAAGGAAGAAAAGCATCTTTAATGCTAGATTACTCATTTCAACTTTTTTGAAAATAATAAGATTATGTGTTCACTGAAGATAACTTGGACAGTACAAAAAATATAAAACAGAAGAAAATGAAACATCCCAAATCCTACCCTCAGAAGCAGCCATGTTTTATCATGTCAATATATTTCCTTCCAAACTCTTTCCTGTGCATTTTACATGAATGAGATCAAAGCATATAATTTTGAGATCTATGTGTTTCAGTTAATGTGACATTAAGTTAAGGCACAAACTTTTTTAACGGCTGCATAAAGTTTTATTATGGGGATATATTATATTAACCATTCCTTTAATATAAGTTATTTAGATTATTTATAAATTTTTACCATTATAAATAATGCTTTATTAAACACCTTTGTGCATTAACCTTTATCTGCATCTCTGAAAATTTTCTTTAAGAGACATTACTAAATTGCAATTATTTGGTCAGTGGGTGTAAACATTTTTAAGATTCTTTATATGCTTTTTTATTAGAGACAATTGGAGACAGTTGTTCCAAATAGAGTGCTATGTGGCTGTACAAGAGAATGAGGAAGATTACTATGAACTGATACTGAATGCTTTCCTGAAAATATCGCTAGGCTTAAAAAAGTGCAAAAGGTCACATGTATGTATTGTTCCTTATTTTTCTTTCCCAGAAAAGAAAATTCACCTTGAAGAGGCTTCCACTGGTCAAATCTGGGACAATAAGTACCATAATGAATGATAAACCATTTTTAAAAATAGGAACTAATGAGTCTATACAGTAAATGAAGGGTAAAGAAGGAAGTGCTTTTGCTTACAGTGGAATGTTGAGGGTCAACTGATAAATGTGAGGGAGTTCCCGGCATTGAAAACTAGCATTTTACAGCCATCACAGTGCAGAGTAGTAGAGACTGGAATAGGCAGAATCATCAATGGTTGCTAAATCTCAGGGGAATTTTTATGCGAAGTAAAATATCTGTATAGTCTTAAAGTGTTTCTCCACAGAGAAAATAATTACGCAATGAAGAAATGAGACCGCCCTACACAGGTAAACAAAATTAACATTATCAATAAGGGTCAGGTGGAAATCATATGCCCTTAGATGTGACAGTCTAAGAAAGGAGTACAGACCACATTAAAAAGAAAATTTCAACTGAGAGTATAAATAGAATCTAATAATGAGGATCATTAAACACAAATTGTGGAATGTTCTATCAAAAAAAGAGGATAGTCTATATTTTTTAAAGATATCAAGGTCATAAAATACAAAATAAGACTATGGAAGCATTCCAGATTAAAGGAAACTAAAGAGATATAAAAGTAAAAATACCTGATCTTAGACTGTATTCTAAGATGAAAATTATTGCATGAATGTTAAATTCACTAACACTGGTAACTGCCCTCTGACTATGTAAGAGAATATCCCTCTTCTTAGGAAATACACTCAAGTTTCAGGTCTCAAGGGTCATGATTTTTGTTCATTAGCCTCAAATAGTTCCGCAAGATAATTTTAAAGCAAATAGTGTAGAATAATAACAATAGATGAATCTGGGTAAAATTTATATAACTGTTCTTTGCACAAATCACAATCTTGCAACTTTTCTATAAGTGTGAAATTATGTGCAAATAAAAAGTTAAAAAATTAAGCAAAAGAAAATTATTCTTTCACCTTACTCTCCCACCAAGAATTGTTGAAGGTGCTCCTTCATTTCTTCCCTTATCAGTAGAGTATTGTGTTGTTTTTTTAAAATCAGCTATTTAACAGGGAGAAATAGTATCTTAATGTGCATTTATTTGCTACTAATGAGGTTGAAAACTTGTCCAAGTGTTTATTACTAATTTATATTTTTTAATCTGTAAATGATCTATTTCTTTCACTTGCAGGCACAATTTTCTTAAATAAAAGGTTATAGCTTCAATTAAGCTACATTGACTCATATATGTCATGAACAAAATCTTCAAACACATTTTCGTAGAAAATTTGGAACTGGGTTTTATAGGGATGCTTCCTTAAGTAAGTTCAATAACGTTAAAGGTATAATTTAATGTAGGCAAGAGGTACTCTACAAGAGGTGAAAGTACATGTTATTCCCTTCCAAAGGGGCCTGTTTTCATTGCCTTTTTAATTACCCATGCACTCCAGGTAGATTGCCACTAGATGGGAGTAGTGCTCAGTACTGTAGTCTTAGCAGCCAAACACCTCAATTTGCTTATGTGTAAGAAGCTGTCATTCATTCATTCAATGAACCTATGAGTCTCTTTTCCAGGTTACTATGCTAGACTGCTGGTTCTTTGCATCCACTGCCTTACAGGTTTAAAAGTATGGATTAGTAGTATTTTAATCAGAACTAATTACTTTTTGAAAACTATTTCAAAATACAATGTAACTATTATTTAAACAAATATCAAATATACTTTTTAAAAACAAATTAGAACCCTATGATACCTTATTGATATCTTGCCTCACTAAATATTCGCTATCCAAGCAGAGCTCAGCCTGACCTTATAAACTTCCAAATGGGATTCTTTCACCTAAGATCAAACAATCTCCCCCTTGCTGGATTAGTCATCTCTCCACATTACCCAGTCTAAGAAACAGGCCTCCAAGCAAACGAGGTGGTCCTCACCTCTCTAATGGCTCCACCAATGCTGTTCACTTCACAGACCTCAATTCTGCTTACTGTTTTTTCTGTAACAGTCCCCCTTTCTCCCAATCAAAAGGGGCCATCCGTCTACTTTTTTACCTATAAAGCACTTACTTTTATTTATTAGTCCCTCCCATCAGAAACTTTTTAATTTAAATATAAACAATTATTTGCTAAGTAACCGATTTACAACTCATACCACTTCACAGCAATCCTCACATTTTAACTGAACAAAGAAATTTAACTCTTCTCCATAACTAAGCATGAAGAGCAGGGAGTCAGAGGGTGGCAAAGCATTATAGCACCACACCTTCTATTACCCAAATCTGATTCTATATTAAGCATACCAAGAAAGTGAGATAAGATATTGGGCAAAAATAAATACATGTTTATAATAAATACTTTTTAAAATATGTTTTTATTGATTTTAGAGAGAGAGGAAGGGACAACGAGGAAGAGAAAAACACTGATGAGAAAAACATCGATAGGTTGCCTCCCGCTCGCCCCCGACTGGGAATCAAGCCCGCAACCCCGCATGTGCCCTGACCGGGAACTGAGCCCGACCTTTCGGTGGATGGGACAGTGTCAGCCAACTGAGCCACACCACCCAGGGCTTTAATAAATATTTTTTATTTTTAATAAGGCAAGCAGCAAATCACCTTACTTTCTTTTTTTAAAATATGTTTTTAATTGATTTTAGAAAGAGAGGGAGGGGAAGAGAGAGAGCAAGAGAGAAACATTAATGAGAGAGAAAAACATTGACAGGTTGCCTCCCATATGGGCCCCAACTGGAGATTGAACACCCAACCTAGGTATGTGCCCTGCTGGGAATCAAACTTGCAAAATTTTGTTGTAGAAAACATTTCAACAAACTGAACCACCCGGCCAGGGTCTGATTTTCTTTACTGACCGGTTTCCTTTTGAAAATGACCCGCTTATCCTCATGTCTTTGAATGTTCCACATACATGATATGTTTTTGAAAATGAATATCTATGCACTTTAATGGCATTTAGGTTTACTATTATTTATATTATCACATAAACTCCTTCAACAAAATGTTATTTTTCTGTATGTGTGTGTGAGTTGATAAGTTGTGCTTTGTTCTCAGACATTTGACTGTTTTAACGCATTTCTGCTCCTCTGTGTCATTTTCCTTCTCCATTTCGTGCTCCACATCCATCCCTCTTGCCACCTAAGCCTCTGTCTTCAGGATCTCTTCAAACTTCTGCTGTGGCCGAACCTAAGACCTCATTATCTCTGTCCCAGACACTTAGTGGCTTCCTAACACCCCTCTTGAAATCAGAAAATAAAAATAAAGCATGAGGCTGGCTTACTAAGAGAGCACTCAGAAGTAATCCTCCAAAGATGTGGAAAAAATATATTACTATTGCCACAAACCATTGATCAATTAATCCACTGACAAGTAGGAATTTCCATCACATTTGGCTTCATAATTTTCTATAGCAGTGAATAAAGTCAAGAACTACAAATTCCTGCCTTCATTTTCCCTCTCTACCATCCCTTCTTCACGCTTAGAATTAGGGTCTTTTTTCAAGAGAATTATTGAATTTATTGGGGTGACATTGGTTAGAGTCTTCTTTATAAAATTTAAGCATAACCAATCAAGTCTATCTCATGCTTCAAAACTTTCAATGGGTCCCCATTGACCTTCTAATGAAATTCAAATTCCATTACAAAGTTACAAACCCTTTTAAAATCTGGCCTCTGTTTAGTATTCCAGCTTCATCTCTCTTCACTCATCTCCATCTCACACTTATCACTGCAGCCATCCTAAATTTCTCTCAAGTACCATGTTTCTTCTGGTCACAAAGTTTTTGCACAGCTATATCCTCTTGTCATAATCATGCTTCCTAACTTTTACATCTTTCAAAGACAGCTATAGCCTCTTGTCATAATCATGCTTCTTAACTTTACATCTTTCCAAGTCCAACTAGAATATTCTCCCAGACAGCCTTTCCTGATCTTGCTAATAGTAATTATTTTGTTCCTTCTGTATTTCACATATTATAGTTCATTTACCACACTGTAATTAACTTACATGTCTGTCTCCCATACTCCATTATAGCCCTTAAAGACAGGAACTAAAAGTTACATTTTGCACCCCAAATAAGAAAGTACCTGACCCATAATAGGGGCTCAACGTCAATTTGCTTGAACTAAAAATGCTACTCCATAATCAGTTTAATGAAGACACTCTTCCATGAGATTATATTAACAGTTTAGTCTATTTCTGGCCAGCTTGATTCTCTGTGCCAAAAGAAACAACCCTATTCTTGGTTTGCATCTACATTACTATTGCCACACTCAGTATTACTGTTTGTAGAACCAAAGATGGAAGCAGTTATGCTTAGTATTACCCTATAATTATAATTTATAATTGTTATTTGACATATGGAAGCAACAATAATTAATAATGCTCATTATTATTAATATCTAGTATTTGTTAAGTGACCAACACTGGACTTTGTGATTTCATATGATTATCTAATTCAGTCCTCAAAACAACTCTTCCCCATTTCTTATTTAAATAGGTCTGCGGTGACGAGGCCACGTCCAGGTTACTTTACATTAATTGGGTATTTATTTTGCAGCAGTACACATAAATTGTCTTCAGAGATCATTTGTCCAGTATCCCTAAGGAAAGTAAGTCAGGATGACGACATGAAAATGTATTTAAGCCTTTTTCCTGAAAATATTTGCTTCAGGGTAATTTAATGTCTTTGCCTGTGAGTTCCAGGCTAGCTATAACACAAGAGTGAATTAAAAGCATGAACAAATGGCAACGCTGCAAGCACAGCGCGTTTATTGACTTTTGTCGTGTAAAAATATCTACTGGATAGGACAGTTAGTGGCAGAAATGCCTGGTATGGTCGACTCTGCTTTGTTTGACATACTGATGTAAAAATGAGTATTATTGATTAATTTTTTAAAAAGACAATTTTCCAGGGACTAGATTAGAATCTGAAAATGCTATTAACCTCGCAGTAATGGAAAAGACTCTAACTCCATTTGATGGAGGCAGCTGAAGAGAAATTCAGGTTAGGGGCCAATCACCTCAGAAAAATTAGTTCACTGTACCAGTTGCAGTAGCAAGCAAATACAGTTTTGCATGTCTTCCAATTGGATTTGATGGTTCTGGAAGCTCTGAAACGTGAGGGGCAATATTTGCATGAGTGTCAAATTTTTAAAGCATCTTTTTTTGTTGTTTGAAGGGTTAAGAGAAGAAAAGGAGAAGATAATTCTTGCTTGCTTATGAATTCACCATTTATCAGAAGAATATTCCTTCCCAAATGAAGAATCCTTCTGAACTTTACCAACTCAAACATGTTACTTAAGGATTATTGGTATCGCAGTATTTGATTTTCTGCTTTTTCTCTCTTTTATTTAGGTAAATTATTCTTTGGAGAATATTGAAATCAGTAGTTTTCATTGATTCTGAGAGTTTGAGAACGAGAATTATAAATAATAAAAGTGTAAGATTAGAATTGTCAATTATCTGAATTGGTTTAAAACAGAAAATTTGCTAATAAAAGTAGAATAAAACTAACTGTGAATATATCTATTTTATACGAGGAGTGGTAGGGCAAAATTTAGTTAAATTTTGTTGTGATTTACTCAAATTATCTAGCCCAAAATTAATATTTCATATTTATAAGATAATGCAACTAATTTTTTATTAAAAGTACTTTATTATTTTTATCAAATAAGATAGTTTCTAACAAAAACACACACAAATATTTTAATGTTTATGTTTAAAGCCTAGTTAAGAGTATTAGTGATAGTGATAGATTGTGTTAACATGTAAAACTCACTGGTTAAAAATATTAGGAGACCATGAACATATTTGCAGCAAAATAATATATTTGTAAATATACAAATATTTACAACTTAAGAGAACCACAAAATAAAAAAGGATATAAACCAATGATCCACTCAAAGGATGATAATGATAAAAATAATAATCTTCACTAATAATCAAAACACAAAACAAAACATCAATGTGATACCACCTAAAGAAACTAATAAATTTTCAAAATACTGTAATACCTACAATTGGGAAGCTATAGTAAAGTGATACTCACACAACCCTTTCAGAAAGCAATGTAGCAAGGACCACAAAAACTTTTATATACTTTGGATATATTAATACCACTCCTAACACTTTATTTTGGAAAGTAATTGAAAAGAGAGGAAAAGTATATGAATGCAACAAAACTGTAAAGAAATTAAAGATATCCCCATTGTCCAAGAATATATAAATAATTAAATAAAGTATGTTATATCAACTCAATAGGACATTGTACAGCAAGTAAAATTTATAAATATGAAGCTTATGGCAACATGAAAAATCACGTATAAAATAGGTTTAAAAAAATAAATGCTAATATATTTCCATAGTATGATTCCAACTATATAAAAAGTACTTATACAGAAGAAACCAAGAGAGAGAATAAATTAAATGCTGATTATTTATTTATTTTTTAAATATATCTTCATTGATTTTAGAGAGAGGAAGGGAGAGGGAAAGAGAGAGATAGAAACATCAATGACGAGAGAGTCATCATTGATCGTCTGCCTCCAGCATGTCCCCAACTGGGGATCGAGCCTGCAACCCAGGCATGTGCCCTGGCTGGAACAGAACCACTATCTCCTGGATCCTAGGTCGATGTTAACCTGTGAGCCACGCCCAGCCAGGCAAATGCTGATTTTTTTAGATGGGAGAAGAGTACTCTACATTTTAATATCTATCACATTTATATTAAGCATATTAAAAATAAAGTGGAATTTATATAAAATATTTTATGTCTGATATAAAAACACTGGCATTCACTAGAGCAATACTAGGACATTAATAGAACCTGATTCAATCCTTCCCTTAACTCCAAATTTTTCAGAGTAGGGCAGTCCTATAATCTATCTTTGCTTCAGGCATCTGCCTCATGTGTGTAACAGGAAATGCATTGGATCAGTGAGTCTCACACTTTTTTAATCTTGCAATTCTTTGTTCAAACTAAATTTTATGTAAAATAGGTGAAAGTAGAGCTCCTGTGGCTAAAGTCTAAGGAGAAGGGTATTGTTCTGCAGGTTGGTTTCATTATGTCCCCCCTCCCTGAGCTCTGCCTCTGAAAGCAATCTCTAAAAAGGCTCAGAGAAATCCCAGTAAAAAACAATGAATTAAAGACTCTGATTCCAACTATATAAAAAGATGGTCCCTTTATATCTAAACTATAGTTATGGAAATTTTATGGTTCTTTTCTATTGTAATATTTCATGTATCATATCATATCCTCAACTAGATTGTAAAGACTTTTACGTTAGAAACTCTCTTATAAATTGGCTTCCCCATCTAAATTTGCTTTGCTATATGCACTCAGAGAAAGAATCATTGAACAAACAAACAAAATGGAATGGTAAAATTAAAATATCAGTATTTTTTATTTGCAGCAAAACATGGTCCAGCAATAACTTGTTCTGTGTTCTAGTTAATCAATGTTACATATAAAGTACACATGAATTAGCAATTTTCAAGGAATTGTAATACAATTAAACTGAAATAATTTAGGTATATTAAACAATATTTTCTGAGATACTAGCATTAAAGAGAAAGCCACCTCTTAGGTTCAGATCCTCCTGCTTCCTAAAATCCCCAAGATATTTTCAGTTCATGACTTGGGTAGAAGCAAAGTAAGTTTACTTCTAAATTCAGGTTTGTTATTTAAAAACCCTTAAAGGGATTGATATTACCCCTGTGAAATCTGATGTGTTTGCCCTAATGGATTCACCAAGTGAGATCCTATGCCATAGGACTATTCTCTCTTTACCATGTTTAAAATTCTCACCATTTGAATAACTTCCCTTGGATAAATGATGATTAAGAAGACCAATGGGGAAATACCTACCTACTAGCAAGCAGATCTTCCACTAATCTTCTGTCATATATTGGTTAATTGGATTAGCTAGTGGTCTGCCAAGAATGTATAAAGATCCCATGGTTAAAGGGTTGGAAAAGAGAAATCTGGATTAGAGGAAACACTGCCAAACTCTCATAGAAACCAGAGCAAGAACTGTCTAGAATTTTGGAGAGTATAGGATAAATACATGGAAAGGAACAGATGAAAGGGGAAACCCTGCTTATTAAACTGGAAAATGTAAGTCAATAACAGCCAAACCACTTAACAAGTCATATAACTGCTTTTCTAGCTGTATGACCTCTTTTGAGGATCATTCACTTTGGGAACATTAGTTTACTCTAACATTACAACTCTAACACTTTAATTAAAGTTCTCTATCTCTTGTTGAATTCTTTCCTACATTTTACCAGCAACCAAGATAAAGAGAAAATAATCACCACAGCCAACATCATACTAAATGGGGGGAAAACTAAAAGTATTTCCCTTAAGATTAGAAATAAGACAGAGATGTCTGCTTTCACCATTCTTATTCTACATAGTAATGGAAGTACAGCAATCAGACAAGAAGAAGAAATAAAAGGTACCCAGATTGCATAGTACTGTATACAGAAAACCATAAAGAGCCAAAAATTGCCAGAACTGAAAAGTGAATTTGGCAAAGTAGAAGGATGCAAAATTAACATTCAGAAATCAGTGTCACTTCAATACAGCAATGATGAACTATCAGAAAGAGAAATTAAGAAAACAATCCTGTTTACTATTGCAACAACAACAACAAAATAAGGTACCTAGGAATAAATTTAAGCAAGAAAGTAAAAGACCTGTACTTGAAAAATTATAGGATATAAACAAAAGAAACTGAAGAAGATACAAATAAGTTGAAGCATATACCATGTTCATGGATGGAAAGAATTAACATTATTAAAATGTACATATTACCCAAAGCAATCTAAAGATTCAATGCAATTCCTGTTAAGATACTAATGGCAGCCCAGCTGGTGTGGCTCAGTTGGTTAAGCAGTGACCTCCTATGCACCAGGAGGTCACTGCTTTGATTCCCAGTCAGGGAACATGCCTGGGTTGTGGGCTCAATCTTCAGTAGGGGCCATGCAGGAGGCAGCCAATTGATGTTTTGATCAATGTTTCTATCTGTTTCTCCCTCTCCCTTCCTCTCTCTGAAATCAATAAAAACATATTTTTAAAAATACCAATGGCATATCTCATGGATCAAGAACAAATAGTCCAAAAACTTATATAGAACCAAAAAAGATCCTGAATAGCCTCAGGAATCTTGAGAAAGAAGAATAACATTGGAGGTATCACACTACCTGATATCAAACTATACTACAAGGCCATAGTAATCAAAAGAGCATGGTATTAGCATAAAAACAGGCATTTAGATCAATGGAACAGAAAAGACAGGAGAGAAATAAACCCACACCTTTATGGTCAATTAATATTTGACAAAGGAAGCAAGAACATACAATGGGGTAAAGATAGTCTCTTCAATAAATGGTACTGAGAAAACTGGACACATACATGGACAAAAATAAAACTAGACCACCAAATTAGACCATACATGAGAATAAACTCAAAATGGAATAAAGACTTAAATGTAAGTCACAAAACCATAAAAATCCTAGAAGGAAACAGACAGTAAAATATCAGAGATCTCTTGTAACAATACTTTTACCGATATACCTCCTTGGGCAAGGGAAACAAAGGAAAGAATAAACAAATGGGACTACATCAAACTAAAAAGCTTCTGCACGGCAAAAGAAACCATCAACAAAATGAAAAGACAACCCACTGAAAGGAAGAACATATTCGCCATTGATACATCTGATAAGAGGTTAATATCCAAAATATATAAATAGCTTATACAACTCAACATCAAGAAAACAAATGATCTTGTTCCACATGAACTGATTCTATCATCTTAGCAGTCCTGGAAGTACATTTCCTCTTAAGATTTCTAACATAGCTCTGTCTTTCAATTAATCCATTGCTAAAGCTTTTTTATAGCATGTCAGCTGCTGAAAAGGTGATAATGATAGTTTTTATTAACCCAGAAAGTTCAGAGGGATGAGGAAGCAGAATGTGCCTTAGCTCCAGGGCATAAGATAACTGTAGACCAGTGCTGTTAAAATTTACAGTTGCCAGGAGCATCTTCTAGCTGTATTCAGATTCAAGACACCAACATTTATAAGATATTTGCCAAACATTTTTTAAGTCATCCCAGAGAATAAGGTTCCCCAATGTCCTGTCAGTAGGGATTTCCATGGAAAGACTAATGCATATTTAACATAATCGCTTTGTCTAAATTCTTCTTGATATTGTCTTCATTTTAATAATCAAACTAAATTAAATCTATGTGTCTAAATATTAAGAACAATAACTCAATCTTCACAGTTGGACATTTCTCCCTCTTCTCATTGTGTCCATAAAAGAATGAAAATACTCTCAATATCAGAACCTATAAAATACTATCAAACACTGCCCACAATTAACTTTTGGTTAGCCAATTATATTTTTTAATTTTTCCAAAAATTGTTCAGGTCATGTGCTGCACAATTGGCCTTTTGGCTGGTCTCAGGACAGATTAGGAGTTCAGAAACCTTGGTAACTGACACTTGTTTAAATTCCATAGAACCAAATGCTTTTGGCCCAACCTGAATCCTACTTGGAGGCTGAGAGTGATGGGCAAGTGATGGGCAAGTTTATTCAGGGCCAAGTACACTATGCACTATACATTATACACTCTTAGTTCTGAGATTAACAACCTGCCCTGGCCCAGATGTAAAGATATTCCAGCAAGATTGTATCTTGGAATGTTTTAACCTCTTATAATTAAAGATTGGTCATAAGGGAGTCAATTGAGCTTCCAGATGTTATGAAATGACCCTTACTAACCTAGACCTATTATCTGCCATTATGTGAAACATTTTGGGAGACCCAAAAATACCTCAAACTGTCACTGGACGTTATTGCCGATATTGCTGCTGTGTTACTCTCCTCTATAGGTCTTATATCAGAGATTATCCACTGGTGAACTGTAACACATTGGTGTGCATCTAGCAGATTTTAGGTTTCTGTGGAAATATTGATCCATGCAGGACTTGTGGTTGGAGTTCCCCCATTGGATGGCTTTGACCTCAACAAGTATTTTCCAGGACCGTTTAGTCAGAAGTTAGGATCAGGCTGATTCTGTACCCACAGATGGAGAACAAAAGATGTGACAGCATGCTGCACCTACTGCTCTTCTATGGCATTACAAGCTTCCCCAGGGGAGTGATCTCTTACCTGGATGTCTGATTTAGCATTCTGGGGCAAACCACATCACCACTCATCTTGATCAACAGGCCTATGAAGCTGATAGAAGAGTTCACACTCAAGAAGCAAAGAGTCATTAACCCAGATGGCAGCAGATTGAGTGGAAGCTACACTGATACTCTACCAGGACCAAATTGGAAATACAACTAAAATAGAGAAAAACCATCCTGAATAATAAACTGCAACTGAAGATGAGCTGGAGAGCACCTCATAACCAAGGACCTAACGCAGAGACTCACATGGAGACTGGTAGGAAGTGTGGAGGCATGAGAGGGCTGGCTGGGCTTTCAGAGGCAGCAGCTGAAGGTCTGGAGGGATATCTCAGCTGTGGGGAATTCCTACTGAGGACTCTGGGGCCTAAACCCCAAACTGGGCTTCCCAGCCCTGAGTACCAGAACTGAGAAAGGTGCCCACATAACATCTGGCTGAAAAAAGCAGCAGGATTTCTGACTGCCAGAGAGAGGGGGCTGGAAATGCAGACAACCTCTTAAAGGGCCAACACACAAAGTTTTGTGCACAGCCATTCACCTTAGGCTCCGGCAGAGGGAGCACAGAGTGGACTAGAGTGTGTGAGGAGAACCCGGGGTTTCGGACTCTGGAGACAGAGTTAAGAGGGTGGCTATCCGGATTCCTGTGCGAAGTCATTCCCCCATACTGCAGAAGACATCTTTCTCAGGCAGATCTTTGCCAGCCAGGCAGCTTTTGCCTGAGGGGGAAGCAATTGCTTCACCCACTGGAAAACCACTCTCCCCACCCTGTGGAGTTTACACTTTGCTGTGGACTACAGCCTGAGGCTCATTAAGAGACTAAGATCAATCAGCCTGCAGGCAGAGGGGGACCTCTAGGAGCTTTGAGTCTTTGTCTGATCTGCTTCCGGACTCGGGCCTTGGAAAAGCAGACTTTGTGTGCATTCTGATCCTGTCCAAATGCATCCAGCCCAGCACAGGGAACACTAAGCCAGCACAGCAGAGGGAACCACAAGCTGTGGGTTTTAGATAGCTCCAAACAGGGTACTCAAGGCCAGTCACAAAGAGCATCTGACATTGGCCTGCACCAGAGACCCTCCAAAAAACTGGGAGTCCTAGCAGATCCACTTAATATATAGAAACAAGTCAAATAGGCAGCCAAAATGGGGAGACAAAAAACAAGCCCCAAATGAAAGAACAAGAGAAGTCTTCAGAAAAAGAACTAAATGAAATGGAGATAAGCAATCTATCAGATATAGAGTTCAGAATACTGATTGTAAGGATGCTCAACAGCATGAGAAAAGATATGGAAACTATGAAAAATGACCAATCAGAAATGAAGAATGACATAGCAGAAATAAAGAATACATTGGAAGGAATAAACAGCAGATTAGAGGAAACTGAGGATCAGATCAGTGGATTAGAAGACAGGGTAGAAAAAAATCACTCTATCAGAGATCCAAAAATAAAAAAACAATTAAAGAGTAGGAGGACAGTTTAAGGGAGCTGTGGGACAACATGAAACCTAACATTTGCATTATAGGAGAGCCAGGAGGGGAAGAAAATAAGCAAGGGATAGAGAATTTGTTGGAAGAAATAATGGCAGAAAACTTCCTTAACCTGGTCAAGGAAAAAGCCACACAAGTTCAGGAGGCACAGAGAGACCCAAGAAAGAACAACCCAAAGAGGCCCATGCCCAGACACATCATAATTAAAGTGCCAAAAATTCAAGACAAAGAGAGAATCTTAAAGGCAGCAAGAGAAAAGCAAGCTGTTACCTACACAGGAGCTCCCATAAGGCTGTCAGCTGATTTCTCATCAGAAACTCTACAGGCCAGAAGGGAATGGAATGAAGTATTCAAGGTAATGTAAAACAAGGATCTGAAACCAAGACTACTCTATCCAGCAAGGCTATCATTCAAAATAGATGGTGAAATAGCTTCCCAGACAGATAAAGGCTAAAGGAGTTTATCACCACCAAACCAGTAGTGCAAGAAATGTTAAAGGGACTGCTATAATTAGAAGAAGAAATAGAGAGAGAAACATAGGCATAAAGAATTAGAATAGCAATAAATAAGGACCTATCAATTATAACCTTAAGGACTTTAAAGGAGAGAACGACAGCAATACAGTCATATTTGGGGACTAACACCCCACTGACCTCACTGGATAGATCTTCCAAATAAAAGGTCAGCACAGAAACAATGACTCTAAATGACACACTAGATCAAATGGATTTAATTGACATTCACAGAACATTTCACCCCAAAGCTGCAAAATATACATTCCTCTCAAATGCAGATAGGACATTCTCAAAGACTGACCACATGTTAGGACAAAAAACAAGTCTCTACAAGTTCAAGAAGATTGAAATCAAATCAAGCATCTCAGATCACAAGGGCATGAAATTAGAAATCAACCATAGTAAAAACACTCAAAAACATTCAAACACATGGAGGCTAAATAGCATGTTATTAAACAATGAATAGGTGACCAATAAGATCAAGAAAGAAATCAAAAACTTCCTGGAAAGAAACAAAAATAAACACACAACAACCCATAATCTATAGGACACTGTGAAAGCAGTCCTGAGAGGGAAGTTCATAGCACTATAGGCCTACCTCAAAGAGGAAAAAAAAAATACATTATTTAACTCTACAACTTAAAGAATTAGAAAGCTCCCCTGTGAAGCCATCTGGACCAGGGCTTTTGTTTGCTGGAAGTATTTTTATTGCTGCTTCAATTTCATCAGTTGTTATTAGCCTATTCAGGTTTTCTGATTCCTCCTGATTCAGTTTTACATGATCTCACTCACATGTGGAATCTAATATACAAAATAGACTGAGGAACAAAATAGATTATGGAACAGACTCCTGAATCTCCGTGGGAAGGTGGGAGTGGGTGGGAAGAGATTAATCAAAGAACTTATATGCATATATGCATGACCCATGGACACAGACAATAGTGTGGTGAAGGCCTGAGGAGGGGGGCAGTGGTGGATTCGGTGTGGAGGGGATCAAGGGAGCGAAACAAAGGGGATATCTGTAATACTTTCAACAATAAAGATAAATTTAAAAAAAAAAATTGAGAAAGACAGCCCGGAGATGTGTTCAATTTTCAGAGAAGAGGTGGATGAACTCCTGATTAATGCAGCTCCAAGCCTGTCTCCTAATCTCTGTCTTCCCATATACCAACACTTCCATCTGTTTGTACCCATCTAGGGGCACTCAAGTTGGCTACAGAGTAAAAATGTATGTGCATTCTGTAATTAGGACTTAATTGTTGTTTTGAAATTTTTTTTAAATATGTTTTTATTGATTTCAGACAGAGGAAGGGAGAGAGAGATAGAGCCATCTGTGAGACCATAGATCGGCTGCCTCCTGCACACCCCCTACTGGGGATTGAGCCTGAAACCCAGGCATGTGCCCTGACCTGGATCGAACTGGCAATCTCTTGGTGCATGAGATGATGCTCAACCAACTAAACCACACTGGCTGAGCTTGAAATCTTTAATATAAAAAAGCACATTTGGAATTGAAATTCATTTGAATTCACCATAAGAAATTTTAGCATTACATTTGACATTGAAAGAAAAAGAAGAGCTATAGGGTTCTATAAATATTCATTTTAATTGTTAAAAATTTGGGTTTTCTATAAAAATAAGAGTGTTAAAACAAAGTTTCTTATCTATGTTACAAAAATGTCAAGTATTGAAGAGATTTGTATTAAATGTGTTGATCAGAAACTGTGTTCACTAAAGCAAGTCATTTATTAAAATTTTTATAAATGATTTATTTGAAAGTTTTACATATATTTAATTTTTATCTTCTCTAATATTTTGTATTTATTTCTCCTATCATAATTATATAACAAAAAGGGGAAATTTTTTTTTTTTTTACCAAGCCCTTATAGCTTGGCTCCCTTCCAAAACTCCTCCATTTTACCCCTGGGCACCAAACAAATACATCATCTTCTATGCATTCTATGATGTAAAGATAGTTGGGAAGCACTTCTTTAGATAAGTAAATCTTGTCTTATTTATCCAGTTTGGTTAATGTCTAGCCTAGCCATCAATCTGAAACTGCAATTGATATTTGTCAAGACTGTGGTAAATTTAGTGTGTAACTCAAATGTTCCAAGGCCTCATCAGCACAGGATTACAAATTAGATAACACCAATCCACAACACCAGTTCTCACAGCTTTAATATACCTCTCATCTCAGCTCCCAATGATTTAACAGTCCCCAACAGGATCAGTTCCAACACCTTAGTCACAAATCAGGCAAGTTCAATTTGCCCCTTTCTCACCATTGGTTATTGAAGACCACTATTCACAAACACCTGTGCCCCACCTGTGCCATCCAGTAACACACCTCCAGGACATACTCTGGTATCCAAACACATCTCTGCCACCAGGTTCTAGAACTACTCCATCCAGTGTATCCCCTTCCTTCACAAGTGAATGAGCAGAAATCAGGCCCCAATGCCCCAGCAGCTACCCATCCCACTGATGCTAGCCCACTGCTCTGCTTAAGGCCTGATCATCTCTACCAAGATAGGAGAAATGAAATGATTCTCTCTTCTTTATATTAGGCCCTTTTAGAGGTGATGATACTGGGCCCTGTGGTAGCAGCTCATTTATTTGTACGTGCTCATAGACTTTCTCCTTTAGGCAGAGGAATAGCTGGGTTGGAAAAGGTTTGAATAACAGCAATAACTCTATCCCCAGAACTTTTCCTCCCCACAATTTCTCTGTTGCAGTGCAGTTCCTTCTTCCAGACTTTCTGCTTGTAGCTTGTATTCTCTCTAAGGCACCCTGGAGTTCATCCTTAATATTTGACCTTTCCTATATTCCCCCATCCTAATACAGTATATCAGCCTTGCCTACCTAAGTGCCAGAGTTACATTTCTAAGGAGATCCTCAGAGACCAAGAAAACCAATCCATGTAAATGTTAATGAGAAAGAAGGAGTCTCCAGCCTCATTCTCAAACAAGATTCAATTGGAACAGTGAATCACGTTATCTTAAAGCAACTGTATAATAGACAATCCTCAGAGACTATGTATATATAAATATACTCTTTATTTATAGTAGCTACATATTAAAGATGAAGACTGTGTAATTCTATCTGTGAAGGGGAACAAATTAGATGAGGTACCAAATACTCTGATAATGCCCAAGTAATGCCTTGGAAGATTAGCTTTAGGATTTTAACAAACTTCATGATTGGCCAAGCTTGTTTAATAAAAGCTAATGGTACCAAATATGTTTGTAAAACCCATGGGCGGGGGGCAGAAGGGGAATCTTGGTATAGTTCATTATAGCTTTTCTGTCTCAGAGCAAAGGTAATTTTATGGCATAGTCCCATGTCCCAAAAGCCACAATGCTGTTCCATGACTATACTACAAAAGTCTCTTCAAATATTTAAGGAAACGGACCCGTACCTAAATGAAAATATCAATTGGGATACTCAGGCAAACTCTTCCAACCCACATGATCTGAGCATTACCAGAAATTATATATTCAATTGGTTTGGGAATAATCTGGAGTATTTAAGACTCTTAATTATTCAGATACAAAACTGCATGAGAGAAATGTTATACTTGCTCTAAAACTTGTACCAGATATGAAAAAGTCAAACACTCTGAATAGCCTTGCCACGAGTCATATGTACGCAAGAAAGACTAGTTAGAGACCAGGATCCCCAGTGTGGTTTGCCTGTCCTTTCTTGACCTGGCCTGGGTCTTCTCTCCATTCCCCTCCCCCTCCCGTCAGCTCTGCTGGTGCTCTGCTATGATTCTGAGAAGTCCTTGAACGCACAAGACTGCCTCAGACACTTTCTCACTTTCTGGAAAACCATTTTATAAACTTCAATTCATCTCTCAGGAAGCATCATAAGGATTGCCTCCTTTGAAAGTTTCTCATGTCTTCTTGCCCCACCAGAGTTATATCATATTATAGTTGCTTATCTAAATCTCCTCTCCCCCACTTTTCAGTGAATGCCTTGGCATCAGGAACTGGCCCCTTTCTAGGCTAGATGCTCTCCTCTGGAACACCGATCAAGTGCGTGCCCTGACTGACTGTAGAAAAGAAGAGTGAAATCAAAAAATGTGCTGCGCACTAGGTACAAGCTTGGCACAGTGTTCAGTTCTAGATACACTGTACATACATCCTTTTTGTTTATAACATTACTAGGGATGTGTCATTACCCAATTCAAACCATATTCCAGATGATTAAAAAGTTAAATGTAAAAAGTCAAGCGATAAGGACTTTAGAAGATAATACATACGATATTTATGTAAACTCTCTAAGGGAAAGGGCTTTCTATGCTTAAAGGCAATAGAGAAAATCATAAATAAAAAGATCAATTTGGCTACATAAAAATTCAAATTTTTGCACAAATAAAGGTATTTTAAAAATTGTTGAAGGGATGAATGTTCATCCTGAAAGAGATTTCTAGTCACTCATTGGCTTTATAAACATGTAGATTTGTCAGCAGCAGCATGGTCAAATGAAAATATAGGATGTTCCCTAAAAACGTGTGCACATACTTTGATAATTATAAAGGTAGTGTTTATTAAAATATATTTTGTTTTTAAAATTGAGCTATCAGCTGCTAAAGTGTATATACATTTTTGGAGACACCCTGCATATGTAGGCCAGCTTTCTTCCTGATAAATGTTCTAATGTGATACCTTTGGGAAATTGTTGTTAAGGTACACATGAATTAATTTTCCAGTAATAGTCATTCAGTAATATTTCCAGCATCATTTCTGGACACTAGTGGATGCTAAATTTAAAGTTTACCAGGAGAATGAATAAATATGTGTCAGTTCATTCCCACCCAGCAATCTAGAACAAGGATAGTCTGTAGCCAAGATTTAAGCAACTTCCAATACCTTAACAGAATGCTCTAAAAAAACCCACAAAACAACCATGATATCCTTGTAAATAAATGCATATACATGTATACTTTTGTATAATTCATCAATATTTATATGCATATGAGTACTTATTATTGTAACCCTGCTATAAGACTATTTTTGGAGTCTGTAATGTCATATTGCTTTAAGTAAAGCCTCTTATAATGAGATGATTCAATATCTAAAGCTTGTAATATAATATTCAGTAAAGATAAACCTTAGATAGAATTTTGTTTTATGGCAAATAGTATCATGATATTTCTATGTATTTTAATAAATGTTTACAAAAAGATTCCAAATCTTAAAGTAAGAATCCGTTTTCCTTAATAGCATCTAATTGCTTACATAGGACTAAACCATAAAGACCTTTATCTTGAATATAGTAAGAACAGTTTGAATTTTTTAAATGTTCATAAACATTACATATAGAATCTAAAGTGCTCAAAGTAGAAATGTGTCTTTAAAAAATGGAGTATTTTTGCCCAGCCCATGTGGTTAAGTGGTTGAGCATCCACCCATGAACCTGGAGGTCACGGTTCCATTACCGGTCAGGGCACATGCCTGGGTTGTGGGCTCGATCCCCAGTCGGGGGCATGCAGGAGGCAGCCGGTCAATGACTCTCTCATCATTAATGTTTCTATCTCTCTCTCCCCCTCTCCCTTCTTCTCTCTGAAAGCAATAAAAAACATATTTTAAAAAATGGAGTATTTTATTTTTTAAGGTATTATTTTCTTTTATTGTTTATACTACTACAGATGTCCCCCATTTCCCCTCCCCTTTGCCCACTTCCACCCAGCCCCCCACCCTCTCCCCTGGCATTCAGCACCCTATTGTCTGTGTCCATGGGCTATGCATATATGTTCTGTCGCTAATCTCTTCACCTTCTTTAACCCAATCCCCCCCAACCCGTCCCCTCTGAGATCTGTCAGGAGTACAACACACAGTGAGAGATGCTTGGTCAGACTCCTCACCCCTCTGACTGACTGGTCCAGCCATCCTAGCAGAGGAGCCTGACATATGCATTCACAAGAAATATTGATATTGTTGTTCTAAGACACTAAGTTTTGAGGTGTTTTGTTACGCAGCAGCAGATAACTAAAACACTGGCACATGGTAAAGTGAATAAATTGCACCAAATTTTTTAAAAGTGGAGTATAATCACCATCAAAATTCTGATTTCTGAAATATTTCCACATTGAAATAAATAAAGATGACTGGCATATTTACTATTGGCACCTTAAACATTCAGCAAATGAAACAGCTCTAATATTCTATGTAATGGTTGAATTTCTTTACTTACGATATCAGCTACCTTATATATTTCCTTTCACAAATCCCACATATTAAACCAATTTATACCCACAAATATTTCTTAATTTAATAGCCTTGGTCTCGATGATATATCTTCTTGATATTTTGTGATGATATAACTTTATTTTCTAAAGATATGAATTCCTTTGCCTGTTTTATAATACAAACTCGATTATCATTTCATATACATATGTAATGACCTGTCTGTATCATGAAAACAGAAACACTGCTTACTCAAATTAATGCTATATCCATTATTCTATTATGCTTAATTACGGATATTATATGTAACAATAATAAAATAACCGTATTTTCTCTTTCCTGAACTCAAATGTTTCGTATCAGAAACTACACATAATGTTCCTTTCATACTAAGCTTTTATTTGAAGAAATGGCTGCCAGAAGCTAGCAGTCTACAATAAACATTTCAAAACTTTAATTCAACAGATAAAAATTACTGTTGCTATTGTTTCCGTTAACACAATTAAATTTGCTTCCCCTTGCCCTGAACACTTCATTTCAGTTCTGCTTGTATTCCTGTTGTACAACAGTCTCCTGCGGGATGGATGGGGAGGAGGAGAGATTGGACATGGTGTTGGGGGCAGAATGAGTTGCTGGGGAAAGATCAGCAACCAGGGGCTCCTTCCTCGCACTGTCCCTATCACAAGCCAGCTGGGTACTTCTGGGAAAGTCAGCCTTTCTTACTTGCATTTTGTTATAAAATTGAGCAGTTTGAGGATATTTGGGAAATCTCCCATCTCTAAATTTGTGAATCTATTAATTAAGGTACACCCCATTCCTTCATCCTTTCACTTCTTATCTTTCTCTGTAATACCAGGCAGCCCCAGCATGTGCTGCTTCCAACCCTGCAGAGGTACTCCATCCCTATTATGAACCTGATTCCACTTTGAGGAGCTCCACACAGGAATTGTGCCAGTGAAAAAGAGACTATGAACCACAAAAGAGGAGGTAACAGGCAGAGCGTCAATTTGTTTATAAGAAAGCAGATGCATGGGGAAAAGAGATCCCAAAAATTGAATTAAGAGGACTGCTTTCATCGTAATCTGCCATAATAATGGACACTTTTGCCCAGGAAATATGAATGAAATGAGTTACATATACAAAGGACAGGAGGTTGCTAAATTTAAATCAAGTGCAATATGAAATTTACAATAATTCTGTATGATATTCATCAAAGCATTTTTATCTATAATAAAAACTAGAAAAACACTAGTCAACAAATAAAAACAATATGATCTATTTATGTGTGCCAATATGGAAAAACCACAAGATATAATATAAACCATGATCCTATTTGTATAAAAATTCTATATGTCTGTGTCTAAATGACCTTAATCAGAATATTAATGATGGCTGCTTCTCTGAGGTGAGATTTAAAGCACTTG
Organism: Miniopterus natalensis; assembly: GCF_054644295.1. Taxonomy (NCBI): domain Eukaryota; kingdom Metazoa; phylum Chordata; class Mammalia; order Chiroptera; family Miniopteridae; genus Miniopterus; species Miniopterus natalensis. Next base: position 49,522,588 of record NC_142085.1, on the reverse strand, counting down.
AATTTTCTCTAAGAGTATGTCTTAGGATGTTTATTTTTATTATAAAGTTATTCATTTTGTAAAAAATAATTTCTGATGAAGTCAGTCCTTTAATTTGTCAATGTGTCAAATTGATGTTTCATGGGAAGTTGATTAATCTCCTTATGTTGTGCTTTGTATATAGCATTTGATTAATACTAAATGATTACAAACTTCCTTCATTGAAAAGTAGTAACCAGAAAAGAGAAAAGACAGGAAAAATTGGCTCCTAGTCTGATTAAATTGTATAATATCAGTGAAATAGCTGGGTTCTTAAAAATAAATATATTCAAGTGTATTAGGTAGCAATGATAATTTTCTTTGTAATAGTTTCTGTATTAACAGCTATTTGTAAATATATAGTAAAAAAAGACAAATATTCATAAGATTATTGATTTCTCTGAATATTTTCAACTATAAGTAATTTAAATATTTTAATATTCAATATATGCTATGCACTTGGAAATTATCCTCCAATTCTCCAATAATTTTATGATATAAAAATGATTATGACTACCAAATGGTTTAGCAGAAAGAGGTCAGGCTTTGGACCCAAACAGATCAGAGCTTGAATCATGGCTCTGACAGATGCTGGCAATGTGACTTTGTCAAATTAGTCTGTGGACTTCAGTTTCATCTATAAAATATGAATAATATTTTTGTTGAAACGTGGTTGTGAGGATTTGAAGTTGTATGTAAGTAAAGCGCCTGACCCCAGTGCACAGTAATATTCGGGCATTCCAGAGTCATTGTTGCAATTGTTCACACCTACATAATAATGACAGCCAGCACTTTTGTGGAATTTGCCTGAGAAAGGCTCTGTTTTAAGCACTTTACATGGACTAACTCATCAGTTCTTTCAACAACTCTATAATATTGTTATCAGTTCCCATTTCACAGCTGAGGAAACTGAGATACAGAACGGAAAACTAACTAGCATAAGACCTCGCAGTCTGGCTCTGGAATACATTGTCTCCACCACAACCTTTGCTGCCACGAACTCTATTCAAAGTGTCTTTTTATATTAGCACATGCTTTGTAAAGAAGCTTTACCTGATTTACTGATATTACTACATCTTCTGAATAGGCTGTAATTTAAGGATTTAGGATTTGTTATTGTATTATAATTAGTTCTACATTTTTTGATATATTTTCAAATATATATTGCAGGTATAACCTGATAGGTGATCATTTTTGTGTAAGTGGTCTGATAATTATTCAAGACTATTGGTGCATAAAATATTTCTAAACAATCATCCTGGTTTAACCATATTTACAAAATCAATACTTGTACAATGTGTAACTTATTCTTACATAAAAATAATTCACCATACACTTTATCAAAGATATTCATGGAAAAGAATGGTAGGAAGAATGATGAAAACACGACCATCAGTCTTCCTCACATTAAGAGGATTTACATCTTAGAGTATATTATGCTTTCAAATAAATAAGCATTCACATTGTAGTTTATACAAATTGCAGTAACACTGAAATGCAAGAGTTTTCCAAAACCACATGAATATGTATATAATAATTTTTTAAAGTAGTAACTGCAAAACCTTGGTCGTAGTTTCATATAATATGTTAAGCACTTCCTTCAGAAATGGAAAAGTGACTTATCTGCAGATAATGGGAAGGAGAAAGCCCAAGGTCAGTGCTCCCCATCAGCAGCTCTGCTGATGGGAAGAAAATGACCAGCATCTTTAATCCAGAATTGAGTAAGATCTTCCTCTTTATGTATCATTTAAATGGGAAAATGCTCATATTTTTCCGTTCTTTTTTTGTTGGTCTTTAAAAAATAGAATCATAAGGCTCTTAGAGTCCCCCATCTCTTATAGTCCTATTCAAAAATATATATATATTCTAGAATAATGGCAAGATAATGTGTGATTTATCCTGTTCTAAACAAAAATGGGAAACAAATTAATCAGAAATTTTCTAATAACAAACAACTTCTTATATATCAGACAATAATCTACTCTTTAGCCATATTGTCTTTAAATTAAATAAAGGGGTGGCTTGGGTTTTACATGTTTCAGTGTTATGCACAATACCTAAATGTCATTTCTAATGATCCTTAATGCTACTTTTCTTTTTATTTATTTTATAGTTATGTTCCCTAAATTAGGTAACAAAAAATCAACATCAAATATGGTTGAGAGATTAGACCTTTATTTTAACTTATTTTTTAGAATAATACGGGGTGTTCCCAAAAATGTAGACACATTTTGAATAGTTATTAATTCCAATGGGTTAAATCCGAAAAGAAACATTAATTGAGTTATTAGCTGTTAAGCGTGTCAGACAAGCTTTCTAACTTTTTAAAAATTTTATGTTCATGATCAGTGATTCCTCTGAGCACTTTTCCCTCATCTCTAAGTGCATTGCCCCACCAGCTCTAACTTGCTTTTAGACAAAGGAAGATTCCAGTGGATATTGGGCTATAAAAGGCAGTCAAACTCAAATGAGAACCTTGACCCCTATTTAATCCAGTAACTCTGGCCAAACACTCCCTAAATACACGGTATATCTCTTTCTGCTGAATCACAACAGGATTAGCTCTTCTCCTCTAATATGTATATTGATAAAAGTAAGCTAAGGTCCCTGCAACATGCTCCAATTTTTGCCAAAAAGAAAAAATCAAAGCAGAATTGAGAAAAAAGAAATGTGGGGTGGAAACAATAGTTGATGCTCAGAAACTTACAGGCAGAGATCCAAGGATACAAGAAAGGCCACAGGAAAAAGAAATTTGCACAAACTACAGTTGGTGCAATTTAAGGTAAAGTTGCACCTTAATGTGATGATAGTGTGGAAGAAAGGCATGACAGTCTTTTCCATGGTCTCCCTAAAACTCACTTTTGCTGGACATGTAGTTTCGGTGAAGAGGCGCACTTAAGTCTGAAAATTAGCCTGTCTATTCAAAACTGGTGGGAGGGAAGATGGGGGCACTGCGAGAAGCAGCAGGGTGCCCCCGCTCCCAGCCATGGACTCGATTTACTCCTAAAATCCTACGCAGCCATCTTGGAAAAACCAGAGAAACATACCTGAGTGGATGGAGTGCGAGTGGGGAGCACTGAAGAGACATCACGGAGTCCGGTAGGAGAAGGGGGCCGTAGGAAGGGGGTGCCCCCTGAGGCCTGTGCTGGGCTCCAAGCCCTGAGGCCTGGAGGCTGCAAGGCTCCTCCCCTCAGGAGTGCGGACGGCATCCAAAAGCGGGGACCCCACACCCAGAGCGACGAGAGGGGAAGGAGCGCCCCGTCAGAGGGCAGAGGGGCCCAGGGGAGCGGTGAGTCCCGGAGGGGTGGGCGCCTTCCTAGGAAACAGCCTCTAATGGCGGCCGGCGCCTTCCTAGCGAAACAAAGCCTCTAGTGGCAGCTGCGACCGGCGTCTAGTGCTCCGGGTGCCGACCATAGGGAAGGCTGTCCCAAGGTGTGTGGCACCCGAGTGGTAAGGGACCAGAGGACTGCGCTGAGCAGCCTCACACGGGGACCCTCTGCCTCCCTGTGGGGCATTGTGTTGAGCCCCAGAAAGCGCTGAGTCTGCGTGGCGTGGGGGAGTGGGGAGCCCTCCCTCCCTGAGCTCCTGGTGCCCAGAATCTGGGATCTGTGACCAGCCCTGAGGGTGTCCTCCCACCCTGAGCTCCGGGTGCGGAGAGGCTAGGATCTGTGACAGCCCTGAGGGGCACTCCAGCTTTGCTGAGACCAGCAGTGCGGGGAGCTACGTGGAGCTGACTTTGGGTCCCCTCCCGCTGGGGGCCTTGGTGCGTGAGCAGCGGGACCTTGCAGAGCGGACTCTCTGCCTGTGTGTTGCTTTGTGCATTTGTGAGTTTGATCATGGAACTGGCTCCCGCCTTCCCGGCGTGCATTGCGCACACAGACCAGCGGAGGCTGGGATTGGGGTCTGCGCAGTAAACGGTCTGAGGGGCGGGCCTGGTGCGACCAGCCAACCAGAGCTGAGCAGGGAGGGGCGGAGCCCGCCAGCCTCTCCTGGGCCAGGAGCACGGCCCCCAACAGGAAAGGGGCGGCTGCGCTCACTGAGGCCCCAGACACCCCTGAGGGGGAAAGGAGAGCGGCTCACAGGAGGACTTTACAAGAATAAGACTCTCAGGGACTGTTGTTTGGGAGCTGGAGGAAATGCTGAAAACCCCTGCTGGGGGCTGGGCAGGCAAAGGGCCCACCGGAATGTTTTTTAATCGAACTCACTGAGCCCAGGCTGCTGAAACAGCCCATTCAGAAAAGGCAACAAGCTGAAATCAATCCGAAGCTGCAGCAGGACAGAGCCTGGGGAACTAAAATCGGAGGACAGGGTAGGTACTGAGGAGCTGGCGGTGGAGCAAAGACTAACTCCCGCAGAGTGAGCGCCTGACAGCGACACCTCTAAGGGGAGTGATACCTTGGGCTACACGAGCCACTCTGCACCCTCAAGACTCTACATAAGACTCTGGAGTAAGACCAGGCAACTACAAGTTTGCAAAATAGCTGACAAGAGGGGGTGATCCACAGAGAGCCTCAGATCAACCATCTACCCAAGGACACCAGAGCCAAATCTGGACTTGTGTATCACAGTGGGTGATACACAAGCACCTCCCAGGAAAACTGAAATCAGCACACAAAACAGTGACCCTCAGACAATTTAAGTTGCCCAGAAGAAACTCACCTGATTGACTATCTTTTTTTCTTCTTTTGTTTTGTTTTGGTTTTGGTTTTGTTTGTTTTTTGGTTTTTGGGTTTTTTTGGATTGTTTTTTTTTTGTTGTTGTTTGTGTTTGTTTATTTTTTCTCTTTTTTTCCTTAGGAAGAAGAGAAAGGGGAGAAAATTTGTTTTTTCTTCTTTTTTAAATTTTATAATAATTTAAAAAATTTTTTAAACATTTTTTTAACTAAATTTTTTTCTCTTTTTTATAAAAGAATTTTGTTTTGCTTAGCTTGTTTTTAGTTTTGTTTTGCTTATTTGCTTTGTTTTGTTTTATCCTTGCTTCTGCTATCAAGACTTTCTTGATAACCCCGCTTAATAACTGGGACTTTATCATTATAACCAAGTTTGCTGCTGTCCTCTATAGTTTCCCCCAAATCTCTTACCGGACTTTCTCCCTGCCTGGGCTTTATCTCTCTGTCTCCTCTTGATCCATCGGCATAACTTTTTTTCTTTTTCTACTTTTCTTTCATTCTTTTGTTATCCTCCCTTCTGTCTTTCTGTCTTTTTGTTCAATTTTTAGTTTCTTTTATTCTCTTTATTGTATTTTTGTTTTCTCATTTTCAACTATTATCCTATTCCCTCCCTTAATTTTTTGCTGGCCTTTCTTTCAAAATCTTTTCTCTGCTTCTGTTATCTCCCAGTAGCTTCTCTATTTTTTTACATTTTAGTTTATTATTATTTTCTAAATTTTCACCAGTATTAACAACAATATACATCTCTCTCTCTCTAAGTGTTACTTTTCTTTCTTTCTCTCTTTTTTTTAAGCATTTGTGTGTGTGTGTGTTCTCCCTTCACTCTCCAAGTTCTATTTTCACGTGGGTTGTTTTCATTGTGACTGTCAAGATATTTTGTAAGATACCTCTTGTTTCCTGGAAGTTTAGTTATGTATTGTCCTGCCTTGCCAGCACCCGTACAACAGCTTACACAACGAAGTTGGGGCTGAGACACAGTTAGCCAACCTGAGAGGAAGGTCCTCCCAAGGACTGATCAACAACAATCTAGACCCAACCACAACAGGAGGAACCACAAAAGGAACACACACAAGAGGGACACGCTTAGAGCAAAGAGCTCAGAAGTATAAGGAAAACACCTCTGGGCTCCACTGGACCCACAAGACAAAATCCCACCCCACAAGACTGGGAGACAGCAAATATATCTAATATATAGATACCAACACTAAGACCTACCAAAATAGGGAGACAAAGAAACAACGCCCAAATTAAAGAAAAGGGAAAATCGCCAGAAAAAGACTTTGATGAGATGGAGTTAAGCAAGTTATTGGAAACGGAGTTCAAAATATGGATGATGAAGATGTTCAAGGAACTTAAGAAGACACTAGATGATAGACACTAGAGGACCTTAGTGAAAACATGAAAAAAGAGATACATACTATAAACAAAACTCAGACAGAGATTAAAAAATGCTGTATCTGATATCAAGAATGCACTGAAAGGAATTAAAAGCAGGCTCAATGAAGCAGAGGATAAAATAAGTGACTTAGAAGACAAGGTAGAAAAAATCACACAATCAGAGCAGCAAAAAGAAAAAACACTTAAAAAGCATGAGGACAGTCTAAGGGAGCTTTGGGACAACATGAAGCAAACAACATTTGCATTATAGGAGTAGCAGAGGGGGAGGAAAGAGAGCAAGGGATAGAGAACTTGGTGGAGGAAATAATGATAGAAAACTTCCCTAGGCTGGCGAAGGAGAAAGCCACACAAGTTCAGGAAGCACAGAGGGTTCCAAACAAGAGGGACCCAAAGAGACCCACTCCAGGACACATCATAATTAAAATGGCAAATGTCAGGGACAAAGAGAAAATATTAAGGGCTGCAAGAGAGAGACAAGCAGTGACTTACAAGGGAACCCCCATGAGGCTGACAGCTGATTTCTCAACAGAGACTCTTCAGGCCAGAAGGGAGTGGCATGAAGTTCTGCAAGTAATGAAAAGCAAGAGCATGCAACCAAGATTGCTTTATCCAGCAAGGATATCATTTAAAATTGAAGGTGAAACAAAACTTAGCTAGTCAGAAATTAGAAAAATGGACTCCTACCTCTTAAATTTGACTTGGGATGGTAAATACACAATACAATATACAGATGATGTATTATAGAATTGTCCATCTGAAACCCATATAATTTTATTAACCAATGTCCCCACAATAAACTCAATTAAAACATAGACTCCTAAACTGATGAGTATATTTATAGAAGAAAATGCTTGTTCTTTACTCAAGAAAAAGCTGTCATTTCCTTTTTCAGCTCCTATCTACGTTTGCTTTGTATAATCTTAACAAGTGTGGTTATGCCATATTAGCACAAGCAAATTAGAAATAAAGAAGCAGTACACTGACAGGGAAAAAAAAAGTGACAAAGAGCCTGGGAAGACTGAAAAATATGAAACAGAATCAAGCTTCTCCAACAGGACAATATGGGATCAATTAGCATGAGCAGCAAGCCATATGGACAATAAAACAGTATAGTAAATAACAATTACCTAAGGCTTGATTAAATAAACGAGAATGTGTAAAAGGTAATTTTGAAATATTTTTAATTCTTGGGGGAAATTACAGTATTGAGAAAATGGTTATCTAAATGTCTCATTCACCAAGAATTCTGGATGGTTAAGTTATTGATGCATCATAATTATAAAGAATTGATCTATGTATTATTATCAGACTTTGAGTTGCTACTAAATCTTGGGGAGTTAACAGTTATCTTTTCAACTTTGGATATTGAATCACAATAATGAAAGCACACAAAGCCTCCATATTTGTTTTGTTTTGTTTTGTTTATAGTTGAAATACTCCAGTAGTGAGTTGCGCACTATGAGAAGTGTCTTAAATCGTCTAGATTTCTAGTTAATTTAGGACACTGAAATAAGTAGCAATTTACTCTAATGGAAGGGAAAGTTACTTGAGTCAGTAAAACTTACTCTGTGAACCTCTTTGAGGACAAAGAACATTAGCTTATGGCTACAAAAACCTGAGGATGATCTTATTATTAAATAATGGAACACTTGAAAACCCCAAGCTTCTTAGTATCAAGACATCCCAATAAAATGTCAGGCTTAAATACAAATTTCTATTAACTCTTTAGAGAAAATGTTCTATAAACATATAAAAATTATATTACTTCAAATTTATTTACATTCAATTTTGTCTATTCCACTTTCATTTCATATTCTTGAGAAGGAAATTCAGAAGCATATTGGCACCAATACTTTTATTTTGAGAAGAATAATGTTACCTTACAAGAAAAGCAGTATAAGCCGGAGTAAGAATTAGTTATGCTCTCAGACACTGCTTAATGAAAACATGAATAAAACAATACAAACTTTCAGGAGGTCAATTAGACATTTGTAATGTACATACACTTTAATCTAGTAATTCCTTCTTAGGAAAAAAAAGTGAACAAAGATGACTATAAAAGACTGCTTATCATAGCATTATTTTAATAGAAAAAAACCACAAAACACCTCAAATGTACTACAAGAGTTAAATATGGTGTGTGTGTTTTTATTGTGGCATATCCATATAATAATTATATCCATATAATAATTATTGGAAATATTAAATTTATCTGGAAAGATTTCATAATATATTATGTGAGAAGAAACAGGCAAAAAGCCCTAAGAATTATCTGATTCCATTTTTTAAAGGATGTTGTCTGTTTCAAAAGATTTTTTAAAATGTTAACAGCCTTTATGCCTAGATGATATTTATTTTCCTCTTTTTTCTATATTTACACAATTTTTCAATGAGCATGTATATATCATACAAACAGAAAAATATAAGTATTGCAAAAAATATTTTTTAGTTTATTGTATTGCTAAATGCAAATAGCTACTAATTAAGCTTAACACAAAAGTATCTCATGTTAATCAAGTTTAATTTCATAAAATCACTGTGTAATTGGCTTTTGTTGACTTCACCGAGGCTAACACCATCATCTCACCTGCTGTACATCTTTGACCTTTTATTTCTATAAGGGTATGATTTATTTTCATAGTTACAATAAAAATGAATACTATTCTAACAATGAGATGAAAATAGTTTTACAACTTTAAAAAATCTATCTTGAATGTGTCCAATGATTTAATTAAAATAGTTTTCATAAGAATGTTGTTTATAATTTTTAAAAAAACCTAAGGCTCAATAGAAAATTTTACAAATTGTCACATATCCATACAATGAATATGTAATGCCCTATAGTACAGCATTAAGAGTAATGTTATAGGTAAATACCTAATGACATGGAAAGATCTTTTCTTAAATAATGGTATTTATACCAATCTATTTTTTTTAATGTTTTTAAAATTGATTTCAGAGAGAGGCTAAGAGAGAGGGATAGAGAGACAGAAACATTGATGAGAGAGAAACACCGATCTGCTGCCTCCTGCACACCCCCTCCGCGGATTGAGCCTGAAACCCAGGCATGTGTCCTAACCAGGAATGGAACCAGCGACTTCTTGGTTCATGGGTCAGTGCTCAACCCCTGAACCACTCCAGCCAGGCGACACTAACCTATTTTTTATTTGTAAGCAAAAATATTTGCATAGGGAAAACAGGATGAAAAGATTAAAACCAAAATGTCAATGATGATTTTTATTAGATATTGACATTGGAGAAATTTTTATTTTCTTCTTTTCTACTCATTTAATGTCTAAATTTTCTATAACGAACAAGTATCAGTACGTAAAAAGAAAAGTTTTTAAAATAAATAAAAATTGGGAGAACTAAGAAATAGATAACCAAATATAAACTATACTAAAAATAAAATATTCTAGATATTTTACAACTTTCAGATGGAACCATTATATTATTTTTCTCCAAAGTCAATTCTCTCAGATATTTTACATATAAACTTACCCTGAAAGACACGTAAAGACAGTGACATTCAACATCAGGTGTTATATGGAGTGATTCTTAAATTTAGTTAAGATCACAGTTACAGACCTTGTGACAACCAATACTTAAAATTTTCTAGGACGCAACCATCTCTATGTTGATTTCTGGAAGGTGCTTGGCTGTGAAGGTGATCTCTGCAAGTTGCTGTCTCAACTGAGTAATTATCTGGGCATTTGTACCTACTAAAAACAGTTTTTTGGTTTTGGTTTTGTTTTTAAAGAGAAAGCATGGTCCCCCTATTGGAGGAATCCCTTATGTATACCACTATGTATCCCTTATGTATACCACTATGTATCCCTTATGTATACCACTATGTATCCCTTATATATCCCTTATGTATACCACGATGTATCCCTTATGTATACCACTATGTATCCCTTATGTATACCGCTATGCAGGTGCTCATCCTCCCTCAGGCAGGTCAGGCTCCCTTTATTTCATGATGATATGTGAACCCTTTCTCCTGGACACAGTGCAGATAAAACACTGCATCTTCATTTGAACTGCAATACAGAGCTTATGTACTTCATTCACTTAGTAGTGAACTCAGTCTTGCTTATGATTGAAAACTGAGATTAACATTTGTAAATGACCTCAGTTTAAGACACATGTGAATCATAATTCCTATAGGTCAAGTTAAGTGATGAGAAAGGTACATTTTTAGGTTTAACTTCATTTTCTCACCGATGCTTTCTGTTTCTGAAATTTAAGATTCAGTTATATATACTCAGCCTGGATGCATAATAAAAGAAAATGCCATATGTCGAGGAGAGCTCCGTATTTTACCAAATCACACTTGAAGATACGTGTTATAATGCTAAATAACCTTACTAAAAACAGCCCAGTAATAAATCAATCCATTTTAGACATTTATTAGACAAAGAAAGCAAGGTGCCCTTTAGCCTTTCTTTTTCTTTTTTCTTTTGTTCCATGGAAGCTCTGAGTCAAATATCCAGATATTTCTTTTGGCCTTAATTGTAAATATAAATAAGGTATTGTTCCTGACTTCACTTAAATCCTTTCTGGAGGTAATAAGTGCCTATATTTGGCAAGACTGAGACTTTCAAAGGTATCTAAAAATTTAGACCATTGATTGTTAAACTATGCTCTGTGTAATCTTAAAGCCTTTATAATACCCCAGGGGCCACCATGAGGGCCAACGGATGAGGACTTGACTTCCAGCCTCAGGTTCAATCAAAACAGTTGATCAGAGTTTATTTACATATTAGAATTTCTTAACACACTTATTCTACAAGAGCATTCCAAGGAGAAAAAATATTTTTTAAAACATTTTACAGATGTGGAAACTAAAATCCACAGTACAGTATAAATTCTAAAGACATAAGTGATGGTGATGATTATAATATATTTACATATATATAATATTCATGATATCTAAAATTTCTAAAGATACTGTTGGCCATTTTCTAAAGATGTGTAACTGGGATTGACATTAGTGAGTATAGGAAAAATGAAAGTTAAATAAGTGAAGAACTAGTTAGAGTTCCTGGCTGGGACTCCTTACTGTCTTTCTTCCTTTCCAAGAATTCCATCCTTCTAGCCTTTTTAATGAGTGATGAGGAGTCAGGGAATAAAGATGAAGGTGTATTCTAATAATTTTGCCTAAATGCTTGCATGTGGTTAGTCCATCGTTAAATCTTAGACATTTCAGTGTCTGCTTTCTGTTAGATGCCGAGTGTATGCCAGGTTTCATGAATTTGTTATTTAGCTTGTGCTAAGCACCACCACCAGTGGTTTTAAAAAGCCTCAGTAAAATGTGGTCTGTTTTGCACAGCCTTGTGGGGGGAAAAATGCATTTACTTTTCTTGCCATCATCTATAACTTCAAGTAATTCAATATTTTATCCAACCTCTAAGAAAATCTCACCCTTTAATAATATTTTGCCAGCCTTGGAGTTATTACAATTATTTGATTGCTGTGAATACAGCAGAAAAATAAGAAAACTGCTTATTTCAGTTTATACCTTAGGCAGCAAGTGTCAGATTGTTGACTAAGATTGTCTAAATATCTGTGTGCAGCCTTAAAAAGAGGATTTTTTAAATTACCTAATCCACATAAGTTTCACCTATCATTGCTTGTGTTTTCCTTCAGAGTCAACCATTTGTATCATTTTTGGTGCCCAATCAATTGCATCATTTCATCTAATTCCTTTCACTTGCAATTTAATCAAAAGGAATGTGCAACCTTGGTTAATTCAAAATGAACATAGCTGTTTCTTTTTATCCTTTTACCCATCCAGAGCACAGTTGCCATTGATTTCAAAGGGATCATTTGATTCAGATTAGCTCTGCACGGTACAGAGCAAGATAGAAAATGAGTGGCTTATTAAGAGTGTGAAGCTATTTCTTTTATGAAATGTCTTTGGTGAATTCCACTTAGCTGCTCTTTTCAGGTAAAGCCAACTCTGTACGGTGTCTATGTACATGAACCATGTGCACCTGCTGCCATGAGGAGATAATCTCACCTCCCTCCAGACCTTCCACCCCAGAAATTGCCACTAAATTAGTGGTTCTCAACCTCAGCACTATGGACATTTGGGTCTGATAATTCTTTGTTGTAGAGAAGGAATGATGTCCTGCACATTGTAGAATGTTCAGCAGCATCATTGGCCTCTACCCATAACATGCCAGTAGCACCCTCTGGTTGTAACAACCATTAGTGTCCCCAGACGTTGGCAAAAGTCCCCTGAGGTACAAAATTATACACAGTTGAGAATTTCTAGACTAAACCAATGGTTCTCTAAGTGTGGTCTTAGAATCAGCAACATCACACAAAAACCTATTAGAAATGCAAATTTGGGGGTCCTACCCAAACCTCCGGAATCAGAAACTCCCAGGATGGGGCTCAGCAATGTGTGTTTGGTGTAAGTTGGTGGTCTAATTTCATCTTTTTGCATGTACCTGTCCAGTTTTACAGCTTCGTAATAATGGGGTTGCAGACTTTTTCCAACTTTTTCTGCTGATGTTCCAACTCTTCTTTTTCTGCATTCTGGTTCTTATCAAGCCAGTTGATCATTTCATTGCACTTGTCAAGAACCTTCTATTTGTCCTCTTCATTGATATGCCTTGAAGTTTTTCAGCTTCAACAGTTGCTTTCATGTCCGATGTGTAGGATCCAAGTGAATTCTTGGAAGACACCTTGTCCCGCTGCTTCTCATCTTCAGCCTTGTACCTTCTTAGCTTCCTGGACCATGCGCTCAATGTCTTCCTTGTTCAGATGACCCTTGTCATGGGTGATGGTGATCTTGTCCTCTGTTCCTGTGCCCTTATCCACAGCAGAGACATTGAGGATGCCATTGGCATCAATATCAAAACTGACTTCAATCTGAGAACACCATGAGGTGCGGGAGTATGCCTGTGAGTTCAAACTTGCCAAGCAGGCTGTTATCCTTGGTCGTGGCACGCTCACCTTCGTAAATCTGAATGAGCACACCAGGCTGATTGTCAGTGCAGGCAGTGAAGGTCTGTGCTTGGTAGGAATGGTAGTATTGGCTTGATGAGGACTGTCATGCCTCCACCAGCAGTCTCAATGCCAGGGGAAAGAGGAGTGACATCCAACAGCAGCAAATCTTGTACATTTTTGAATTTTTCTCCAGAGAGGATGGTTGCCGGGAAGCTGCACCATAAGCAACAACCTCATCGGGGTTGATGCTTTTATTCAACCTTTTTCCACTGAAGAAGTCCTGTAGGAATTTCTGAATCTTGGGGGTATGGGTAGAACCACCCACCAGGACAATATCATGGATCTGGGGTTTGACATCCCAAAGGGCTTTCTCTACAGGGTCCAGGGTGCCACGGAAAAGGTCAGCATTCAATTCTTCAAATCAGGCACGGGTGATAGAGGTAGAGAAGCTGATTCATTCATAGAGCAAATCAATCTCAATACTGGTCTGGGTGCTGGAAGAGAGAGTACACTTACCACGTTCGAAGCAGTACGAAAGCGACGGACAGCACTCACTGATAGCCTTCTTATGCTTGTATTTGAACTCTGCAATGAAATGGTTGACCATTCTGTTGTCAAAGTCTTCTCCACCTAAGTGGGTGTCCCCAGCTGTAGATTTGACCTCAAAGATTCCATCTTCAATTGTGAGGATTTACACATCGAAAGTGCCACCTCCCAAGTCAAAGATCAGCACATTTCTTCCGGCTCCAACCTTTTTGTCTATGCCGTAAGCAATAGCAGTGGTAGTTGGCTCATTGATGATTCTAAGTACATTGAGACCAGCAATAGCACCTGTATCTTTGGTAGCCTGACGCTGAGAGTCATTGAAGTATGCAGGTACTGTGACCACAGCATTGGTAACAGTCTTCCCAAGGTAGGCTTCTGTGATTTCCTTCATCTTTGTCAAAACCGTAGATGACACCTCTTCTGGATAGAAACTTTTGGTCTCTCCTTTGTATTCTACTTGGACCTTGGGCCTGCCAGCATCATTCACCACCATGAAGGGCCAATGCTTCATATCCAATTAGAGAGCAGCAGCATCAAATCTATGTCCAATCAAGCACTTGGCATCAAAAACTGTGTTGGTAGGATTCATTGCAACCTGATTCTTAGCAGCATCACTGATCAGTTGTTTGGTATCAGTAAAGGCAACATAACTTGGGGTGGTTCGGTTTCCCTGATCACGGGCAATTATTTCCACTTTTCCATGCTGGAAGACACCCATAGAAGAGTAGGTGGGGCTAAGATCAATGCCAACTGCAGGTCCCTTAGACATGGTTGCTTGAGTGTATGAATGGCTTGCAAAGACCACACCAGAACAGCTGCCCCCGCATTCAATGAGCCTGCACAAAAATTTGAAAGGCTATTCTAATATCTTCTAAAAAGATGCAAAAATTATCTTAGCAAGTCATAAATATATCCCTATTAAGGGTCTGGTATTTGCATTTGAATGGCTTCTATCAGGCTCCACAAACAATCCAGTACACAATTCCTTCAAAATGAGCTGTGATCAGAAACTACAGAAATTACTCTTGATATTAGACCTGGTGCCCTATTCATCTGGACAAGGGATAGAAAGTAATGATACATGAGAGGAGCAAGGTGAAAACAAATGAAAGAAGTCACTCCAATCTCTCTGAGGCAAATAAACCCTCATTTATTTTAACTATGGTTATCTAATTGCTACTTGAATATCCCATATTCACATTAGCACCTGAACTGAAAGGCACTCACTACTAAAACAACTGAAAGGACTGAGGCCCAAAGACCTTTAACCTTAGTTATAAATTAGCCCCTTAAATATAATTAATTGATGCTGAATTCCTGATGTGCTTAGTAGAGATGACCAAACTTATTTTACATGCCAGACAAGAGCTTGTACCCATGAATGTGGTGTTTTGCTCACATACAGGCTTTGTCCTCTTGCACACTGTATTCCATGAGTAACAGCATTGATACAAATGGCAGTTACTATAAAAAATCATGTTATATAAATGTCAAGATTCGTAACACTGTCCTTATTTTTTCCTTTCTTGAAGTGCCTTAAAAAAGAAATTACTATCTTCAAGTTTTTCTCTATTTCCACAATGTATGTTAATCAGAATCCATTATAAACAGGTATATTCGAATACATATAAACACACACATACTACACACACATACATATTACTGTAAATGTTATACAGAGCACTGATGTTTTTACATTGTGATTACACCTGACTTATGGCCTGTTTGATTTGTCTGAAGTGAAGGTCATTGACTACTTTCCGTGGTAGATAATTACCGAGTCAATTGCGCACCATAGTATTTCCTTGCGAGAATGTATACATTGCATTGCTATGTAATCCTCTCTCTTCCTCTGGCATTTATAGCACTAGTTCAAGAAAATTTAAAAAGGAAAAAATCAGGCATCTTTTTTATATACAATAGTCCCCCATAATGTTTTTTACATTAAATTAAGATATATACCAAACTATTTTGTAATTTAAATATATTTCATATTTTTCAAAGAAGGCGTAAGATTTGTTTTGCATTTTTACATGCTAGTCACACACACTGCTGAAAACTTGATGATATGTTGCAAGAAGATGAAAATAGTAAAATGAACTTACTTTTTAAATTGCAGTACATGGCATAGTTAGCTAACAGCGACAAACTTAAAGCTTCCCGTAATAGGAGAATATTAGAAAGAAAATATAATACCATTATATAAATTATGGTATTCTTTCACCTTTCAATTAGGGTCATTTTTCTTGGAGAGAAAGGCATACAAATACCAAAAAAGACATCAAAAATGCTTAAAGACACTTACATGTCCGAAAGGTTTAAGAAAAATTAAGACTTTTGTCTGGTGAAACTACTCTCATTACAAGGAGAAAACTCAAATCTCTACACCTCTGGCCTCTGTTCTCTGCCTGTCTCTCAGAAATCTCTCAGATGCCTTGCTGCTCTTTCAATTGCAACTTAGCCTTGCCAGTAAATAACATTCATTAAGCATCACTGGGTGCTTAGTAAATGTTTCTGAGCATTATGACAGGTGCCCTAAGGAGATGCAATGGAAATAGGAGATGCAGCCCCTGACACCAAGGAACTTCCAATAGTACTGATTATACATGCCATATAAATGGACTAAAATAGGGTTTCCAAAGTAATATACAAATAATTGCACATTAAAACCGTGCAAATAATTTACATATGCTGACACCCATTCCGTGGGTGATCTGAGAGAGACAATCCCAATGTTCTGAATCATGTATAAAAGGATCAAAACTACATGGATTAATGAGCTAAGGAGAGTTTTTCAGAGGTTAGAAGGCTTACCTAAAAGGATGGAAAAGAAATAAATCCTGAATCAATGTGATTGGAACTGGAATCCAAAAGACTACACAGAAGGCTACTGGTCTGCCTTGCTCATCTATCTCTTTTACAGTATCACTTACTAACTTGTTACCTGGCTGGTATAGTCCAGCGCAGAATCACCTGCACTTTTGCTCTTTCATCAACCCCTTTCATGAGGAGAACTGCCCTTCAATCAAACAATGCCTCTCCAACCCAAATTCTGCTACCACTATCCATTAAAAACACAAAATAAATGGGGGGGGGGAAGATGTTATGAACTCCCATCTGTCTTCAATGAAATGGCATAGTAAGTTTCCTTTGTACTCAAAACAGGGCGTTGTTGTATTGTTGATATTAATGTAACGGAGACCACGTTGTGGATTGCTACAGGGACTCTCACTGTCCTCTGCCCTCCCCAGACCACACCAACAGAACGAGAACCCTAAAATAAAAAAGAAACATGAATTCCCTCTTACATGTATCAAGTCCTCACTGTACAGTGCTGTCATTGAAGTAGTAGAAGTAAAGGGAGTGGTGGGAGTAGAAATTTATATCGACTACATTTACTATGTGGCAAACACCATTAGAAGTTTACACATATTATTTAATCCTAACAACCATTAATAATCATTAACATTCCCATTTTGTGGGGGGAAATACTGAAGTCCAAATAAGTGACTGGTCCAAGGGCTCACAACATGTAAGCAATGGGGCGGGGTGTTAAGTGCAGGCCCTGTGATGGCAGAGCACAGGCTTTTAAACATGGCACTTGACTGCCTCTACATGTGCCAGGTGCCTACCCCATAAACACTAACCTTTAATTTCTAACTGAAAATAATACCTGTTCTCTTAGCTGCCTTTTAAATATATAATAAGAATTAATTTGATGTCTGGAAAGCGTTTCGGCCTCCCCATAAGGACACCCTTTGATTACAACTCCATTGCCTCTTATACCACATCTTCAATTATAGCATCTCATAGGTATGCAATTTTAGAACCAAATGACTTTGCTTTCTCTCATACCACATTCAGGTTGTAATCAGTTGCTATTTTATCATAGAAACATCATCCCTAAAATTCATTCATTTTATTCTAATGTTTAATGCTTAAACCACCATTAGTCTCAGTTATTGTAATCTCCATAGAGTACAGCATTTTACCTTGTGAAGAGGAAATTTTAATGGAAATTGGGTCCTAATACCCATCGGGGGGGGATGAAAAAGTTCATGTGTTAATCAAGAAACAAATAATCTCATTCAAATATGCACATTCTTAAATTGCTCTCAGCTTTGAAATCTGCCGTTAAGCCTTAATTCCGCTGAGTACTTATAGGTTCTCTATATTTTATCTCTGTACATTCACCTTTAAGAATTTCTTAAGATAGAATTTTGGAGCTAGGAGGGAATTTAAAAATAAACAAAGGCAAACCCCATTTAAGAAAAGATCACAGATGTTAGATAATTTGCCCAAGGTCCTCAGTTAAAAGGTGATACAGCCGGAACTAAACCCAGGCATTCTGATTTCAGATATATACTATTTCTAATCTACACAGCTTTTCATCTACTCCCATGGCTTTAAATACTTTATGCAGATGATTTCCAAATCTTTTTCTAGTCCTACCTTCTCTCCCAGGTTTCAGGCCTGTCTTTTCAGCTACTGAGCGGAATTTTAGGAGAATGTTAATATTGAAGACTAACTTTATCATCTCCTCACCAGAGCCTATTTATCTCCATCCACTCATTGCTCTTATACCTCTCAATCCCGTGGAAGGTACTGGCTATAATGGACCTGGGTGGGCTCCAGAAGGAAGAAGATATGCATGAGATGGCTTAACTCAGTTCTATCACTAACCAGAATGGTGATGGAAGGAGACTTGGCTTGGGGTGGGGAACATACAATACAATATACAGATTATGTATTATAGAATTGTACCCCTGAAACCTATATAATTTTATTAACCAATGTCACCCCAATAAATTCAATTTTTAAAATGTTATTCTCTTGGATTCTATTTCCAAACTTCTTTTTCCAAAATTGATTATAAGACCCAAGAAATCTGATCAGCAAATAGGCCTCAGCAAATGGAGCCATTGGCCTATTAGAAGTTAGAATGTGGCTCTGATGATTACATATGGTCCACCCAACCAGTTTAGAGGACATTTAGATCAAGCCTCAACTTTTAATTATGTACACAGAACATTTGTCTACAAAATGTCTTCTATGCTTATGCATCTTGGCAAATTATGCAACAGTAGGAGGAGGCTACAGTAATGTTTGTGCATCTAGGTTCACGAGCAATTTTTCCCCCACTGGAAATGTTCTAGTATGACAATAATTCCGTAGTGGATGGCTAATTGGGAACAAAATTTACTCCAAAACATCACAATACTAGAGCTCTAATTAAACTCTAATTCCTTAGTAGAAGCAGAGCTTGTAAGCACCCAATATATAGGAAGAATCTGAATGGGAGGAGCAACTCAGTACTGAAGTCAATGGAGGCTCTATAAATAACAGCTACACACACAAGTGATCCTACATTATGAAAAGTGTACAGAAATCTAGTCTTAGCAGATGTAAGAATTCATTATGAGAGTCAGAAAATATTTGCTTCAAACAGGTTAAGCTCTGAGATACAGTCAAGCCTTTTAAATTAGTAGGTGGGTTGGCTTCATTATTACACCTCATTTTATTCACAATAGCAGTGATGTGGAAACCACCTAAATGCCCATGGACAGATGAGTAAAGACAATATGGTATTTTTATTCAGAAAATAGCTTTTTCCAAACATAAGGGAAAAGGAGTTTTAAAACAATCAAAATTGCATTTAAGTTTACTCCATATAAACCTCTCTAGAATTCTTTTATATTGTAGTGGATGCTGGGGTCCTGCCCCTTTTCAGGCTGGTACTCCTATTGCCCAGCCACTGTAAACGTAATTTGGTAATAGCTCACAGCTGCCCCATAGCCTGCAAAATCACCCAAGGGAGCTGCCTTATCAGGGCGGTTATGCCCCCCAACACCACCACCCTTGAAATCTCAGCCAAACACTAACTGGTACCTGAGCAAAGTTCACCCAGTTGCCTCAAGATAGAAACAGTTCTTTAGTGCAGGGTTTTTTTTTATTATTGTTCAAAATATTATAGATGTCCCCTTTTCTGTTCATTGACCCCTTCCATCTCTTCCCCACCTCCCTCCCCAGTCCCTCACCGCACTATTGTCTGTGTCCTTGGGTGATGCATATATGCATGTAAATTCTTTGGTTAATCTCCCCCCACCCACCCACCCACACCTGCCTTCCCTCTGAGATTCCTCAGTCTGTTCCATGCTTCTGTGTCACTGAATCTATTTTGTTCATCAGTTTATTATGTTCTTTAGATTCCACATATAAGCGAGATCATGTGATGTTTGTCTTTCTCTGGCTTATTTCACTGAGCAAAATATTCTCCAGGTCCATCCATACTGTCCCACAGGGAACGAGATCCTTCTTCTTTATAGCTGCACAGTATTCCATGGGGTAAATGCCCCACAGCTTTTTTTGTGCAGTTCTTACCCCAGAGCTTCCGAATAGGATCAGAGTGAAGCCAGTCTCCAGCTGAGATGCTTTCTTGCTTAGCTTTATCCCATCCCTTACCCATTAATTACTTGAACAAGATTCCCTATATCAGGTTCTGCCTATAGAGCTCTCAATATAGACTAAGGCATGAGGTTAAAAAACAAACAAAAACCCACCAAATATCTAAGTGCAAATCATGAGCCTTTTAATTCATCGCTGCTTAATTAAACCGAAGCATTCCTTCTACTCTCAAGAAAACTTTCACCCTATCTTATGCACAATACCTCCAGGTGTAAACTGGAGAGCTGTGTGTGCCTGCCAAACCTCTTCAAGTATTTGGCATTTAAAAAAGTGACAGCGACCTCTATAGCAAAAATGTGTTCTCTTAAAAATAAGAGACATTTACTTTTACTTCTTTCTACTAATCATTTGTATCTAAAGGAGCAAATTCTATATCATCACCAGTTCTCTCTCCTCAAGCTCTTCCATATTTCCTGCCCCAGAAGTTACTTCCCATAAGATAAAATCAACACAATCAGGCATCTTCCTTTGTGGCTGCTTCCTCTGTCCCTCAGAGCAGGCAAAGTTTAATGTGGGTAGGGCTCACTGCTGCTTTCGTCTGATTCAACAAATCCCAAATCTGTAGTGACTTTTTCTTTTAATTAGAGATACAATTTACATACTATAAAAATATACAAAGCATAACCATAGAGTTCCATGAATTTTCACAATTACAGCCACCTATTGTTATAACCATCAGACCAATAAAGATATAGAATATATCCATCACCCCAAAAAGCTCCCTCCTTCTCCTTTCTAGTCAATTCCCATGCCTCACTTAAGAGACAACCACTGTTTATCACCATACATTCACTTCATCTGTTCTCCCCCCCACCCCTGCCCCTTTGGAGCAGCTTTATTGAAATTTATAAAAAAGTCCACCTATTTTAAGTGCAAAATTCAATGATATTTAGTAAATTTACAGAGTTGCACGACCATCACCATGATCCAGTTCTGCATATCCACTAACTCAAAAGTCTCCTCATGAACATTTGCACTCCTACTTCCCAATCCCATCCCGTGCAATCAATGATTTGCTTTCTGTAATCATAGATTTCCTCTTGTGAAAATTAATACACATGGGATCTTACAATACATAGTTTTTTGCATCTAGCTTCTTTCTTTTTTTTTTAATATGTCTTTATTGATTTCTGAGAGAGGAAGGAAGAAGGGGAAAGAGAGATAGAAACATCAATGATAAGATTCAATGATAAGCTCCCTCCTGCACGCCCCCTACTGGGGACGGAGCCCATAACCCCGGCATGTGCCCTGACCGGGAATCGAACCTTGATCTCCTGGATCATAGGTCAATGCTGAACGGCTGAGCCACGCCAGCTGGGCACATGTAGCTTCTTTCACTTAACATAATGCTTTAACTACTTGAATTACAAGTTAGGTCTATTTTTAATTTAATAAGAAATGGCGAAACTTTCCAAATTGTTATACTATTTAATACATTCCCCAATAATATGAGACCTCCAGTTTCCCACATTCTTACCAATTTTTGCTATTGTCATTCTTTTTTAATTTTAGCAATTTATCTGGGTATGGAATTGTATTTCATTGTGGTTTAAAGTTGCATTTCCATAATGATGTTGAGCACCTTTTCATATGCTTATTGGCCATTCATTTCTCATCTTTTTGTTGAAGTTTTGTTCTAGTCTGTTCATTTTTTATTTAATTGTTTGTCTTTATTATTGACTTGTAGAAATTCTTTATATATTCTGGAGCAAATATGTTGGCAGATATAAATGTTACAAATATTTTCTCCAAGTTTGCAGTGTGCTTTCTATTTTCTTAACAATACTTTTTGAGCCCGGCCGGGCATGCGTGGCTCAGTGGTTGAGCTTCAATCTAGGATCCAGGCTATTGAGGTTCGATTCCCGGCCAGGGCAATGCCCGGGTCGCGGGCTCCATCCCCAAGAGAGGGCTTGCAGGAGGCAGCTGATCAGTGACTCCCTCGTCATTGATGCTTCTCTCTCTCTCTCTCCCTCTCCTTTCCTCTCTCTAAAATCAATAAAGATATATTTTTTAAAAAAACACAATACTTTTTGAGAGAATAATTTTAATTATTATACTATTTATTGGGTGTGTGTGTTTTTCCTTTTGTGGTTGTGTGTGTGTCTTGCTAAGAAATCCTCAAATATCCAAAGCCACAATGATATTTTCCTTTGTTATTTTTCTAGAAGCTTTATGTTTTAGCTCTGAAATTTACATCTATTGCACATCTTGAATTAGTTTTTTTATGTTTTGAGGTAGGAGTAGAGGTTCATTTTCTAGTTGTTCTAGAAACTTTTGTTGAAGTTTTCCTTTCTCTCATTGAATTGCTTGGGTGCCTTTATCCAAGATCTATTGACCATATATGTGTTCAATTCTGTTCAGTTAATCCACTTGCATATGCTTATGGTTTATATAAATTCTTCAACATTGTTCCTTTCAAGATTGGGGGTGGGAGGGGAGTTGGCATTCTAAGTTCTTTGCATTTACATATGAATTTTAGAATCAATTTGTTAATTTATACCAAAAAACCCAAAAACCTATTTGGAATTTTTGGAGATGTTACTGAATCTCTGGAATTTGTAAAGAACTGATATCTTAGCAATACTGAGTCCAATCTATGAACATGGTATATCTCTCCACTTATTTAGCTCTTCTTTTGCAGTTACTTTCTTATTACTTATCTCTACATTGAATGAGCTTATGAAAAAGAGCTATTTTTATTATTAACAATGAACTAAATTGATTCTTTAAGAGAACATATTTGTTTTCATTTGATAAATGCTTACACTAGTTTGAAAAAATCAAGAAATTTTAAAAAGAAAAACTTGAAGGTCATTTGATCTAATACTTTCTTTTTATGGAAATTGGAAGCCTTTAAATCTAGATATAAACTACTTTTATAGTTATATTGTAACTAGTATTCTTCATTTGATTTCAATAGTAAAACAAGAGAGAGAATACCTAGAAACTACTCTTGTTGATTGTACGTACAACCAAGAAAGAATATGCTAACTTTTGTCTTCAGTTTCCTAGAATAAATTAGGTAGGCCCTGAGTACTCAAACAACACTGGCATAACTTAGATCACTTAATGACAAAATCTTTGATTTTTGTGTTAATGTGTTTTTTATTCCTCTACTTTGAATGCTTATCATTATAAATATGGGTAGAACATAAGGATGAAAAAGATTTCTTAGATCTTGTTTAGGCTGATACCTGTAGACTCTCTTTAGTAATCACATATTAAAAAGAAAATCATATAGAGAACAAAATACTTTTAAAATACAGCAGCATAGTGTTTCTGGAGTATGAGTTTCACCTGAATATATATGATTAATATCTAGATCAGGGGTCACATTTTCCCCAAACAGTTCTGACTTTGCTGACCATGTTCAGCTCTGCTGTTACAGCATGAAAGCAGTCACAGACAATGCACAGATGAATGAGCACTGCTCTGTTCTAATAAAACCTTATTCAAAAAACAAGCAGTGGGCCAGATTCAACCCACAGGCAGTAAATTTGCCAAACCTTAATCTAGATTAATTCTCCTCATTCATGATATAATGCCCATCACATATACATGTTACATGTATATCTTCATATGTGGATACACAGACTCAGATATAAAATACTGTACTACTTAGTATATAGACTGTGTTCTGAAAATGAGAAAATACTGTGAATAGCAGAAATTCCCCCCTTACTTTCTTTTCTTTTTTCTATTACATGATTAGTGATGAAGCCATTTGAGCCATATCAAAGATATTACATTTATTCTCGGTGGATATTTTATTATCTTTCAAACAAATAGATAACAATACCTTATACTCATTGTTACTATGCTTATAAATCAGATACTTTATAAATATTCATGGAAGCAGACTATTCCCTACAGAATTATCTCCAAAACAATAATTATGCAAATTACTGATTGTCCAAAGCACTTAATTTCTTAGCAATATGCAATCTGAGCTAGCCTAAAGACAAGTTAATAAACAGTCTTTAAAATAAATGATAGAAGTGCCTTGTATCTATAATCAGTGGTAAAGTTTAGAAAACAAAATGAACAATCTTAGAGGCAATTTTTAATTTGATAAACACACACTAAAACTCTTTCTTCCATAAAATATATGAGAGATATTATAAACACTGCAAATAAATTCAGCATATCAAAAACACTGTAATGTAATAATATCTTTCAATTATAGCAAAAGAGCAATTTTCTATCAGATTTTCCTGAAAGAGTATTGTTTACCTATTTATGCATTTAATTCCACTAAGATCTTAACCCAGCCAGGATGTTAAAACACTTACCTGTATGTTTTTTTTCTTAAAGAAAATAAAACATTTCCTAATAGAATTGTAATTCTAGTGTCTTTTCATAACAAATTTTCTTTTGTAGGCACCCTGGAAGGCTTCAAATTATACAAGTCAACAAACAATGATTACCATGACATTATAACCATGATAACAGGGACGACAGCTTTCAAGTAATGATGAGAACTGATTTAGAAAGTTTTTTTTTAATACAACACATAAACCATATTTTAGAAATCATATCAGCATCCTTCTTCCACCAAATTTGTTACAGAGATATTATGATAATTATTAATAACGTTTCATTGATTTGACTTTCTTCTCTTTGTTTCTTTACTTAAGTTGCAATGACAACTGCTAAGCAGAGTTTATTGAATAGCTGAACACTGTTCAATCACTCAATTCTATAGATGTCCAATGGGCTGAATATGTCCCCTGCTCCAGGTAGCCTATGATCTAATTGGCAAGACAAAATATACAGGGGAAAAATAACAATAAAAGCTTAAAATAAAAGTTCAAAACAATAGAAACTAGCATAGGGAGTCCATCATTAATTTAAAAGTGAAGAGAAACACAGTGGTTTATATAATTTGGAAAAAAAATTCTAATGCTTGGGAATTTATTTGTGTGATCCAACACCTGGATTTCTTGGACATAAAGCAACAAAACTTTTATTTACAGACATCCCTAAACAAATAACTAAGCTTATAAATAAGAGAAAAAGTAATCATATGCCAAAATAAATTAAAGGAAAACAGATTGGAACACATGTTGAAAGAACGGTATTATAATTAGTCACAATTAGTCACAAATATTTAAAAGGCTTATATGAGACAAGACTGTTTATTTCATAAAACAAAAAGCCTGTCTTCAAGGAGCTTATATTCTGTTGTGAGAAAAGGGATGATAAATGAATAAGTAAATGAAATTATTTCAGTTACTTATATGGACTATGAAGATAATAACAATCTCACATGAGATAGAAAATATCTTGGGAAGTGAAGGGGAGTGGGTCAATATTTTAGCTACAGGTGGTCAGGGAAGACCTCTTTGAGAAAACATTTATACCAAGATTTCAAAGATGAAAAATATGACAGCCATGCAAATATCTGAAGAAAGCTTTCTAAGAAAACAGGAATAAAAACAGCAAGTGCAGCCCCACCGGGCATGGCTCAGCATTTGAGTGTCAACCTAGGATCCAGGAGATCAAGGTTTGATTCCCAGTCAGGGCACATGCCTGGGTTGCTGGCTCCATCCCCAGTCAGGGGTTTGCAGGAGGCAGCTGATCAATGATGACCCTCTCATCATTGATGTTTCTATCTCTCTCTCCCTCTCCCTTCTTTTCTCTGAAATCAATAAAGATACATTTTTTAAAAGCAAACAAACAAAAACCCAGCAAGTGCAAAAGCTTCTAGGTAAGGATGAGCTTGGTGTGTCAGTATGGGAGATGCAGAAAAAGAGCCATTGTGGCTAGAACATCTTGAAAAGGGAGACAATGTTGCTTATTTTTACCAATCTCTTCCTACTAGAACATTTTACTTTCTTTGTTCAACATATCATGTTGTGTGTTTTTTTTAATTGATTTTTAAAGAGAGAGGAAGGGAGAGGGAGAGAGAGAAACATCGATGGGAGATTGAAACATAGATTGGCTGCCTCTTACACACACCCCGACTAGGGATCAAGCTTGAAACCTGGGCATGTGCCCTGACCAGTCAAACCAGCAACACTTCAGTGATGGGATGACACCCAACCAACTGAGCTGCACTGGGCAGGGCATATCATGCATTTTTTTAACAGAAATTGTTTTTCAAAAAATTATGAAACTGTCTTCACATTGGATGGGATTAATAACATTAAACTTTGAAAAAGAAAAAATTAGGGATCTTGAAGATATACCAAAAAAAAATTATCCAATATGAAACACAAAAAGAAAAAGTGAGAAAATCATCAGTTCAGTTTGACTAATTTCATACAAAGAGGTTCAATATTAAACAGACAAGAAAATAATTCAGTTATAACCACATAAATCCTACAAAATGCCTGCGTTGACAGTGGCTATTGGAATTGAAGTCATTTTCTACAAATAACTTTACCCCCACATTTAAATTAAAAAGGAAACATCTGAGGAATTAACAGCATCTTATAACACAAATTTTCACCTTAGATACCATAGATGTGATTTTATAAAATAAAAGCATTTGTAATACAGAAATCCATCCACACTGCATATTTGCTAATCAACATTCAGCCTCCCTCTGGTGTAGGCCTATCAGTTTGGGTTAGTAAGCAGGTATCCCCTTTTTCTTTTGTTCCCCTATTCTCTTTTGTGTGCTTTTATTCTCAAATTCCATTTACAAATGTCAAGGAAGAACTAATGTCTGCCTCTCCATAAAACCTTCTCTGATACAATTCACTGTTTGATTTTTTTCCATGAGTGTTAGTTTTGTTGCTATAACTAGATGGCAGTTTCTGGCTGCAAAAACTATATTACACTTTTAAAATGTACCCTAGTCCTAATACAACATTTGATTCATAGTGTGCACTGCATAATTATTAATATAACAAAAGGTAGCAAGGCAGCATCTCAAATCAGTGAAGAAAGATAGATTATTCAATAAATGTCATTGGGTAGCCATCTAGAAAAAAATAACATTAGAGCTATACCTCATATTCTACAGAAGGATAAATGCCAAATGAATCAAATATTTAATTGTAAAAGTGAAAGCATAAAGGTATTAGAAGAAACCTGGGAGAAGTGTTTTATAATCTTGGTGTGAAGAGGCCTATTTAAATATAACACAGAAGCTATAAATCAGAAGATTGATAAATTCTACAACATAAAATATTTTAATAATCTTTATAGCGAAAACTACAATAAACAATGGCAAAAGAAAAATGACAAGCTAGGATAAATATTTGCAACTCATATCACAAACCAATAAACAATAAACAGCTACTATTTGATAATAAATGATCCAATGGAAAAATAGGCAAGCAATGTGCACAGATAGTTTGTGGAAAATGAAACACAAATAACTCTTAAACACATGAATAAGAGAATAAGAAAAATGAAAATTAAACTACACTAATACACCATTCTTTACCTATCAGGTGGGCAAAAATACAAAAGATTAATAAGACTGCTTGCCCAGGCAGTGGGGAAACGGGCATTTTTGTATGCTGCTAGTCAACGTATAAATCGGCACAACTTCAATGGAGAGTAATTTGATGATATCTATCAAAATTATAGCAGCACATACCCTTTAATCCAACTCCATTTCGAGAAATTTTTCTTAAAAGATACAGTTATTTATGGGTGAAAATACCTATACAAGGTCATTCACTGAAATATGCTTTATTATAGCAAGATTAGAAACTACTTAAGTATCTATAACAAAAGATTGGTAAAATAGATTGTGAAATCCAAAAAGAAAATAGTTAGCAGCCATTTAAAAAAATAAAAGGCGAAAGATTTATGCGACCTGAAGAGAATTTGGAAACAGCCTAAGTGCCCGTCAGTAGATGAGTGGATAAAAAAACTGTGGCACATTTACACCATGGAGTACTATGCGGCTGTGAAGAGGAAGGACCTTTTGGCCTTTGGCACAGCATGGAGGGAACTAGAGAGTATCATGCTAAGTGAAATAAGCTAGTCAGAGAAAGACAAGTACCACATGATCTCACTTATATGTGGAATATAATAAACAAAATAAACTGATGAACAAAGTGGATCCAGTAACATAGAAGCTTGGAACAAACTGAGGAATCTCAGAGGGAAGGCGGGGAGGGGGATGTGGGTGGGGAGAGATTAATCAGGGAACTTGTATGTTTATGGGCATGGCCCATGGATACAGACATTGGTGTGGGGAGGGCCTGGGGGTGGGGTGGATGTGGGGTGAAGGAGATCAGTGGGGTTAAAAGGGACACAGCTGTAATGGTCTCAACAATAAAGATAAAGAAACATTAAAAAATAATAATAAAATAAAAAAATAAAAGGAGACAATTTATTACTTGGGCTATGGGATCATCTCCAAGAGAGCACGTGATAAAGCAGGATCCAGGGCTATGCGTGGGATGTGCTGCCACATGCGTAAAGAGGGCTGCACTGCAAAAATGTGGGGGAGAATATCACCTGCTTTGCTCTTATCTGCATAAAATATTTACATAAGAATACACAAGAAATAGATAATACTTGTTGACTCCGGAGATGGGTACAGAGGTGAAGCAGTAATTTTCATGGTATTTTCACTATGTGCCTTTGGGGGGGGGGGGGGGGGCGGTTAATTATGAACCAATTGACTATCCAAAACAAATATTCACAAATATATTGTTTTGTAAATCTTCCTCAGCACCTAACAGTGCTTATAAAATAATTACGAATTAATGGGGGAGGGATGCCCAAATAAAACACTGCCTTATGTTTGTTTATTGTTTTTAAGCTTACAAATTCTTTTACATAAATTATTATATTAAGAAGTGAATGTAAAACTATTTTTATTATTGATCTAAACATTTTGGACTATATGTAACTGTGGCTATGAAGTCATTAGTACTTAACTTCTGAGAAAACTGTCCTACAAAAGTAACACTAACTTCAAGTATTAGAAGGAATATCTTCCCCAACCCCATTCAAATTGACATACATTTTTGACTGCCTACAATGAATAAAACTCCTTGTAAGACCTTATTTAAAACATTGATATACTTAAGAAACACAACCTTTTTAAAAATATCTGCAAGGTTGATATTTTTAATTGTATATTTTCTTCAAAATTTTAACTCTAAAACAACTTTTTCATTTGTCTTATTTTTTAATTAGAAAACCCAAATAAGTCACAGGATATAAAGACTTGTTGCTTCTATGGGAGATGAATTATATATTCCTCTAGTCATAAAAAAAAACACAAAAAAAAAACAAAAAAAAAAACCTATTTCATCTGAGTAATGACCTAAAGCCCTATTTTTGAGGATTACATGATATGTTATAACTTACATAATAATAAAAAGAGGTAATGTCCCCTCTCCAACCCACCTGTGCCATTATAATATGTTTGTTTCCAAACAAAATGTAAGGTCTTATAATTTTCGAGCCTCCAATACAAGCGTCATTGCTTACCACCCATATTTCAGTTTATGGAAATCCTAAAAATTATACTGTCACAATTTGAATAACATCAAAATATTAATAAGTGGTCCATGTTGATTACAATTCCAGAAGGGCCTAGAGTGTTTAGCTTCTCAGAAGTCCTTGGTTCTGCCCAGCCAGGTGTGGCTCAGCGGTTGAGCCTTGACCAAGGATCCAGGCAATCTGGTTTTGATTCCCACATGTCCGGGCTGTGGGCTCGATCAATAACTCTCTCATCATTGATGTTTCTATCTCTCTCTCTCCCTCTCCTTTCCTCTCTCTGAAATCAATAAAGATATTTAAAAAAAAAAAGAAGTCCCTGGTTTAGAATCAGTATATATTATCTTGAGAAAAACTGCAACACCTATGCTCCCAATTTATTAGTTAATCATAAATATAAGAAAAGCTTCACTTTCCCTCATCAGTCAACAAAGCTTTTAAATCACAATAGAATCCAGAGATGACCAGTTCTAACAGAGTCAGATAGTAATCTGGCTGATAACAAGATAGGTAATAGGGAAGGTGGCGAAATGAGAGCCCAGGCTCTATTCTAAAGGGAGCAGAGGTTATTCTTCCCAGCCCTTGTTCCAGACCTCCCAGAGAAGCCACAAATTTGGATTTGTAAGTGAAACCTTGTGTTTCTTAAGTGTGATAATTATTCAAAGTTATATATGGTCACATTGTAAACTTTCCTTTATCAGACCCTCTGGGTGTTCCACAAGCATGTGGTACCATGTGCTGTTAGTGAGAAAATGAAGGGCCTGGGCGTCCAGGGAACCAGAGTTTGGATTCCACCACTGCCACGTAGCAACTGTGTGACCCTCAGGTGAGGTGCTCTCCACCTGTTTCCTTATCTGAAAATAAGGATTGTAATATTTACAGCTTTTGTGAGCATTATAGATAAAAAATGTAAATGCCTAGGCATTCAAAAATAATAAAAAATCTGTTTATTTAATACTTTCCTCTAGTGAATCAAATTATAGTGTCCTCTGGTGGAAATTTCCACTTGATCTTCAAATCTGAATTTAGTGAAAATAATACAGTGGTTCCCCCTTTATTCATGGTTTTGCTTTCCTGTGGTTACAGTCAACTATGGCCCCTAAAATATTAAACAAAAAATTCTAGAAATAAACAATTCACAAGTTTTACATTGTACCCTTTTCTCAGTAGTGTGATGAAATCCCTCACCAGCCTGCTCTGTTCCACCCTGGACACGAATCATCCCTTTGTTCAGTGTATCCATGCTGTACTCACCACCTGCCCACTAGTCACTTAATAACCATCTCACTTACCAGGTTGACTCTTGTGGCATCACAGTGCTTGTGTTCAAATAACCCTTATTTTACTTAATAAGGACCCCAAAGCATAAGAGTAGTGATGCCAGAAATTCAGATATGCCAAAGAGAAGCCATATAGTGTACGTATGTATAAGAAAAAATATATAGTATATATAGGGTTCAGTGCTATCTGTGGTTTCAGACAGCCACTGAGGTCTTTGAACTTATACCCAGTGGAAGATGGGGGACTACTGTACTATTTATTACAGTTATAAATTACGACAAGTACGATTTATAGAAAACAGACTGTCAGGACACCAGATAGTTTGCAGCCACTGTTAAACATAGGACTCTGATTGCTTCCAACTATGAACTGTCACCATCACCTATTCAACCAAAGAATCTTGTTTACCTTTGTTTATGTACATATACACACACATGTTTAATAAGTGATGAAGATGAGAGCAAGGTGAGAGTAGGCAAAGGTGGAAAATTCAAGAGGCAGTATTAGCACTTTGGTTCAAAGTTGGGGCTTGGGTGTCATTGGAGCAATTTCTGAGTCCCAGCTTTATCGCTGCTGAGCTGTTAAGACTGGGAAGAGTTGATACTTTTCTCTAACCTTAATTTTTTCATCTGAAAAATGTTGGAATATTCTACTCTATAGTATATTTCCTCCTACACAGTAAGAACTCCATAGTGTTAACTGTTATTTTTATTCATGCAACCACATTCACATGAGAGAAATATTTTAAGTAACATACTCATTCTTCCATAAAATAGTTGGAAAATAACACACATATACATTTTTATTTAAATTTTGAAAATCGGTTCATAATCACAAAGATGGCATCCAAAAGAAGGTAACTGTACGTGTCAAAGGTAGATTGACTCATTCAATCATTTAAAGTTCTTACAACATTTGATAGATTACACGTGCGATTAGATGTAATCAAATTTAATT
This sequence comes from Miniopterus natalensis, assembly GCF_054644295.1. Lineage (NCBI taxonomy): Eukaryota > Metazoa > Chordata > Mammalia > Chiroptera > Miniopteridae > Miniopterus > Miniopterus natalensis. The sequence continues at coordinate 49,490,871 of NC_142085.1, read as the reverse complement.
AAAGATAATGTCCTTCCTAAGTCTTTGAAATAAAAACTAATATTAACGATTTCTTACATTTAAAGAGTCACATTTTCAAATTGACTTCATATATACATTATCTCACTTGACCCTCAAAACAATCTGTGATATAAATAGAGTGGGTTCAACAATAAGCAATCAAGGCTGAGAAACATTATGTGACTTGACCAATGGCATTTACACAGGAAGTGATGAAGCATGTTTCCTCACGTCAGTTCAGCTTTCAGAATACTATATACCACACTGAATAATTTGGCATTTTCCCTTTTGTGTTAAAACCAAACTGTGAATTTTGCATTCCAGATTTATCAGTGTAGACTCTGTTGGCCATAGTTCGAATGACCTTAACTAGTATTTAAATCACTGTTGCCAGGTACAAGAATACAGGCATTGTGTTGAGAATCATTGTTCTCTTTTTTTGTAAATATCCGCTAAATTCCCCAGCCTCCCCTATGTTTAATGTTTAACAATCAGAGGAACCAACAGGGAGGAGAAATAAGGGTCCCTCTTTAATGGGCCACACTCCTAAATCCAGATTTCCAAAGGAAATCTTGTCATGGCTTAGCACAGCACCTGTTTGCTAAGTTATAATATTCAGAAGACTAGTGATATTCCAAGGCCTTGTTATGACAATTATTCTAAAAGCTGTGATTAAACCAAACCAGGTAAATATTTTAATTTTGTAGAACAGTATCACATAGGGAGATAAATTGATATGGACTGGTTTTCCCAAGTGGAGGCAGCAGGACCCCCATCTCCTGACTGTGATCTTGCCCAAGTGACCTTATCTCCCCTCTTCTTTAAAGGAGTAACCATTGATGTGGCTATCAGGGTCAAATTGAAGGTAAAAGCTGGGAGATCTGTTAAATGCAATATGTGAATAGATAAGCCACTCAACCTCAGCTGAGGTAGAGGAAGCAATTGTAATTCTGAGTGAAGATGGAAATGTTTACTGATACATGGGAGTGGACACTTTTTACTATGGAATTGAGGCTGCTTGTGTAAGTTACAGACACTGTAGGACTCTGAGAGAGAGCAGAAGGGCCATAAAATCAGCCACGTTTCCATCCAGCAACAGGCAAGCTATTGCCACTGAAGAAATTTAAAGGGGAAGAAAAACAAAAATAAAAAGAGCCTTTCTGAGTATATACCACAGTTGTATGAATTATAAGGGTGAGGCAGTTATGTCACTCAGTTTTCTCATCTGTAAAATGAGGTGTGAGAGTCATCACTAATGACCTTTGAAGCATGTAAATTCTGTGATTCTAGGCTTAAACTGAGGGTACAAAGTAAAAGCTGAGGAGGGCCCTCTCTCGCTGAACCTCATTCCTAGATACAGGCACCAATTCCCAAGCCACGAACCATTTTTGTAAACTACTTCCTTCATAGATTGCCAGGCACGGCAGCGATTGTCTGGGTGGCAACATCACCTGAAGGCAACAAACATCTTAAATACAGATAGGTCCTTCTTCTAAAAGAACTTTGAAATCTTAGCTTAATTGCAGTTAAAAAAGCCATTGAAATTCAGTGCAACTAGAAGACAGACTGAGTTTATCCCAGTATTAAAATAAACAACCTTGTAGTAAAATATACCCATATGGATTTTATGGGTATTTTTAAAAAGGGGGGTCCTCAATGGATATGACTATTTGTAGCATTTAAATATTTATGCATGAATTTGCATTTTCCTGCAAATCTAGAAGGTTATTGATTCATTTAATCAATAATCAGTGTATTAAGGGGATTTTAAATGGAAGAAATTGTAATTTAAAGTGGCCAAGCATGCTTAATGAAAATTATCCCTTTTTAATATCTCTTTTCTAATTACTAAGTGTTTTTCTAAAATTTAAAAGGAGCCAGGTGTTCAATAAATAAAAATGTCTATGAAGTCTAGACATTTTTACATTATCCTGATTTAGATGGTGTTTTAGGATTAAAAGGGACCTTTAAATGTCAACTGTTTAATCCCCAGCATCACAGCTGCGCCCAGTGGTCATCTAGTGAATGTTTGAATTCTGCAAGTTTCAGGGAACTCATTGCCTTTCATTTTATCATCAGAGGGCATGAATTACTAGAATTTCTTTTATTCTGCCAAAATCCAACCTAAGTTTTTAACTTAGAAAATTAACAAAATGACCAAATAATTTAATGACCAGTGTCTACATTTGGGGGAACATTTTATTTTTTTAATTTATTTAATCCTCACCTGAGAATATATATATTTTTTTCTATTGCTTTTCAGAGAGAGTGAAAGGGGGAGAGAGAGAGAGAGAAAGGGAGGGAGAGAGAAACATCGATGTGAGTGAGAGAGATACATTAGTTGCCTCCTGAACTCACCCTGACCAGGGCCAGAGGTTGAGCTGCAACCAAGGTAGGTGCCCCTCGCCGGATTCAAACCTGGGACCCTTCAGTCCCAGGGCCGATGCCGTAACCACTGAGCAAACCAGCTAGAGCGAATAACGTTTTAATAGGAGCAAGCAACTTGTTAGTTTAATTCAGTTGTGACAGGAGTCACGTGGCATTAGAAAAACTCCACAACACAGGCGGGACAAATTTCCATAGTACTGTTCTCCGCACGGCAGAGACCACTGGGAGGCTGACAGTCGGAGCCTGCAACTGTCCGTGGCCACGTGCAGGTCCTAAAGAACAACAGCCAGTGAGCCCTGCTCTGCCTGAGCCAATTAGAATGAGGCCTGGCTAACATTAGAGTCATGGTCCTAAAGGTCTGGAATTTGTCTGTCAGCCAAAAGTCACGTCTTTCCTGCCTCCGGTGTTCCCAAGCCCCAGGCTGAAGCCTTTGTCCCACAGTCCATACCAAGTCTCTCTCTGTGGGCTTCAGTCGTGCTTTCCACCTGTTCAAACTCCCTATCCTAAATTCTAGCACGTTTGCCTGAAAGACCAACAATATGCCTACCTCGTCCCCTTAATGGGACTGTACCCTAGAATCCTGCCACTGCTGAGGTTCTGCTTCTATCTATGTCTATTCTTCCAGGAACAAGCTCCTTCTACCTAATCATAACTATCTACTCGTTGCAGATACTTCTATGACTAGGTTCCTATTCTTTTTTTTTATTATTATTAATTTATTTTTGTAAATATACCTTTATTGATTTCAGGTAGAAGAAGGGAGAGGGAGAGGGAGAGATAGAAACATCAACGATGAGAGAGTCGTCATTGATCAGCTGCCTTCTGCATGCCCCCGACTGGGGGCTGATGGAGCCCGCAGCCTGGGCATGTGCCCTGACCGGGAATCCAACTGCGATCTCCTGGATCCTAGGTCGATGCTCAACTGCTGAGCCACGCCCAGCCAAGCCTCGTTTTGTTTTTTTAATCCCCACCTGAGGATATAATTTTAGAGATAGAGGAAGGGAATATGATTTTAGAAGGAGAAAAAAATCGATGTGAGAGAGTGTGCCCTGACGGGGAATTGAACCTGCGAGCTTCTGGTGCACTGGAAGACACTCCAACCAACTGAGCCACCTGGCCAGGGCCCTACTTCTTGTTTTAAGAACTGCTATGATGTTCATGGTACTTCAGGCTTGAACTACTTTCCCTTGAACAATGGAATAAGGACTTTGGGCCACATTCCGTGGAGTCAGCCCTCCTTCCACATGAATCTCCTTTAGGGGCATCATGAGAGAGTCAAAGGGGTCCTGGCCCGGGTCAGTTTTCTAAGCCTTGACTGACTTACTCCACTTACCTGCTATTGAGGTCCTAAAATGCCTGGTCCTAGAAACCCTATCACATTAGTTGAGCAATAAATTTAATGGGGGAAATATTCTTTAAAGATCTACAGAAAGTTGATTCAGACTAAGGTACAGGGATTAATACACAGTAGTTAAGTGAACAATTAAGAATATAGATACCCTGAGCAAGAATTCTAGAGGATGGCTTGGTAAAAGAGGGTGCTTGTTAAGCTAAACGGATCTAATAGTGACATAGTGAAGCAACTAATTTCAACCTATGTAGGGAGGTTATTTTCAAGCAAAAAAAATCTGACCACTGTACCTTAAATCACATCCTATAAGTGACTTCAGCCAGGCAGAATCACAACCTTGCTTTCTTAATCCCACCAGCACACACTAATCTTCTCCTTCTAGCACCCTTGTCTGTTACGTACACATGGTGATTGTATCCTCTGGCATTTGTCTCTATCTCATGTGAATACATCTTATCTCTACAAGCAAATTACAAACTCAATACCTTACCTTATACCAGCAATGTTTTCAGTAGACAATAAAATCTTATTGAATTGAATTGACTCTAACTGAATTAAAACAAATTGGGAGAAAAATGACTTTATATTGCAGAACAACTAAATTGACAAGGGATTTGAACAAGATGCCTAAGAGAGTTCAGAGACTGGATACTGAGGCTAAGAAAAGGCTGAAAATAATATTGCACAAATTTTAAAAATATGGAACTCTAATACAAGCAATGCTGTCAGTTATGGACTGTGGTAGGCAGAATAATGGCCCCCTAAAGACATTCACTTCCTAATCCCTGGAACCTGTGAATATATTACTTAAAATCAAATAGGACTTTGCAGGCATGATTAAGTTAAGAATCTTTACTTGGGGGATTATCCAGGTAGCCCAATTAACCACATGAGTCCTTGAAATTGGAAAAGGGAGGCAGAAGAGTGGGTCAGAGTGATGACATGGAAAAAGAATAGGAGAGATCTGAAACACAAAAGGAATTTGACTTGCCATTGCAGGCTTTGAAGGTGAGGAAGGAAGGGGGGCAGGGAGGGAGGAGGGAGGGAGGGAGAAAATGAGAGTCTCAGTTCCACAACCACAAGAAGTGAACTCTGCAAGCAACTCAAATGATCAGAAAACAGATTCTCCTCTAGAACCTCCAGAAAGGAATGCAAGCTGCCAACACTTAGGTTATCGTCTGGTAAGATCAGGGCTGGGCTTCTTACCTACAGAACTGTACAATAACAAATCTGTGTTATTTCAGTCCACTAAACTTATGGTAATTTGTTACAGCAGCAATAAGAAGCTGGTAGTATAAGGGAGAGAGAAGGTTTACATGCCAGCCCTAGTTTGTGGGACAGTTACTAAGACTGGTTCATGTGAGCGAGGGTGTGGAGTTCACGCATTAGCTATGCAGTCTGGGGGCTTAGGGGCTCAAATGCAGAGATCAGGAGACATATTTGAGTCAAATAGTGGGTGATTGTGAGGCAGGATAGTAAGGAGCTAGGGAAATTCCTTGACAAGTGGAATAAGGGAAACTGAGACAATATAATTAGACAAGGCCAAACAATTTGAGTAATTGACAGCCAGCTAATAAATTACAAGGTTTTATCTTCCCTAACCAAGGACACTTAGAAGCAAATAGTTTACACATTCCAGACCGCCCTGGGGGCAGACCCGCCTCAGTCCCAGTCCCCCTTCAATAACATTCTTTAAAAATAAAACTAACCTGAAAATAACCCTGGCCCCTTTACACACACGTTTTGATGAATCAACATCTGAAATTCTGTTAAGACAGCTCTCCAGAGGCCTCCTCTAGGATTCCTGCTGGCCAAAGAAGATAAAAGATTCAAGACAAAAAATCCAGGGTGCACTCTCCCTGTGGAAGCACGCCCTCACCTTTCCCCTCCCTGACTTCTTTCTCCACAGGCATACATCTCCTAAACTCCAAGGGACCCCGTGAGACTTGCAACCAGGGGAGCGGTGGGCAGTGGCAGCTCAACCCAAGCTAACCCCCTGAACCTGTCTCCAAGGGCCCCTTTTCTCTGGCTTTTTCTCCCCTGCAGCTTCTTCTGCCTTAAGCCCTTCCTTTGTTTCACTGACCTCAGCTTTAATAAACATACTCTCAAAAACACCTGGGCTCATGCTGTGATCTTTCCTACATGAAGTCAAGAACCCACACACACAGGCGGGGGGCCCTAGGCAGACCTGCCCGGGCCCCAGACCCCTTCTGGTAACAATCCGACCCAAAGGACTACCAAATAGAGTTTTCTCTCTTCCCTTCCGTGCACTCTTCTTCCTTGCCTTGCTCCTCTCTAATTTTCCAACTTTTATTTAATAATGTATTTAATCTTATAAGGCCTTAGAGATCCAAAGATATCCAATGTCTTTTTCTTTTAACCTTCAACCAAAGATATTTTCATTGACTTTTAGAGAGAAGGAAAGGGGTTGGGGAGGGGAGGGGGGAGAAACATCGATCGGTTGCCTCCCACATGTGCCCTGACTGGGGCCTGGATCGAACCTGCATCCCAGGCATATACCCTGACTGGGAATGGAACCCATGACCTTTCAGTGCACAGGGATGATTCTCCAGCCAACTGAGCCACACTGGCCAGGGCCCAACATCTTTCCTTAAAGAGCTCAGAACCTTGTCAGCACAACACAGGTAGGAACAATGTACTGTGTAGTCAGAGCTGACAAAGTGTTTCACCCGCATTCTCATTTAACCCTCACAGTACCGTTCTATGTCGGACACTAATTGTGCTGTGGATTGTAAGTAGGGGTGTGTGTGTTTGTGGGAAAATATACTACAAATGGAGCAGGGGGGAGGAAATTCTGAGAAAATAATGATGTTCTACTAAGCTTTAGGTAGTTTAGCCTGCACACTGTATATATGGCTGTGCCTAGGAGATGTTTTACCCCCAAAGACATTCAAAATCAGTAAGATTCAAAATGGATCAAAGAGAATTGTTATTAGCACTAACCGCTGATCTAAATCCTAAATAAACTATCCTGTGATCCATTAATAATAAAAATAGCTTTTGAATTTCTCCAGTACTGTGAATAAAGCCTCAGCAATTGGTTTACCAGAATCCCATAGAGAGGAACTGCATTCATTGAAAACCCGCCCTACATCACGCGCAGTATGGAGTGCTTTACTGGCTTTAGCTCACTTATCGCAGCACAGCCCCATCAGTCACTCGCCTCCTAGGTAATACCTTTGTCATTGAGGGATTTGAAGCTCAGAAAAATAAGTGTGTTGGTCCACTAACAGAGAGCTATTCAAGGAAAAACATCAGTAAAGCTACGAAGTTATCAGTGGGACAAGCTGGAGAGCAAACCAAGTCAGTCACATAAAGGTATGTAATAAACTGTATCAGTTTCCTATTGCTGCTGTAACAAATTATCAGAAATTTAGTGGCTTAAAATAACACAAATTTATCATCATACAGTTCTAGAGGTGAGAAGTCCAAAATCTGTCTCACTGGGCTAAAGTCAAGGTGTTGGTAAGGCTGGCACTCTCCGGAGACTCTAGCAGAATATTTGTTTCCTCACGTTTTCCAGCTCCTAGAAGAAGCTTTCCTTGGCTCGTGGTCTCTCCGTCCATCTTCAAGGCCAGCAAGGTAGCATCTTCCAATCCCTTTCTCTGACTGACTTTCCTCCCAATCACAAGAGCCTTTGTGATTACATTGGCCCACCCAGATAACCCAGGAAAATCTCCCCACCTCAGCATTCTTCATCGCATCTGCTAATCCCTTTTGCCGTGCCTGGTAACATATTCACAGGTTCTGGGAGTTCTTTGGGGCACCTCACTCAGCCTGGCAGGTAAGCATATGTAGATTACAGTTTAGCTAAGAACAAGGAAGCACTCAAGGAAGAACTAAAGTGGGTCAAAGATTGGGCAAAATGCCTCAGCACACTGAAGAGGAGGTATTGCTCTTTCTAAAATATCCTCTGTGATGCAATGTGTGTAGTTGTTAGAAGTAAATGAACTCTCCATGTTGATGTGAGTGGATGAAGGTTGGTAAAGCAATAAATCTATGCTGACTTTTAAAAGAAAGTAGACTTAAGCTGTCACTCTAAGAGGGACAAATTCACAGGCAAGACCTAAAAAGCAAGCTGGGTCAAGGTTAATGGACTATGTAAAGTCTCTTTCCAGAGCTTGGGCAATAGCAATGCATTCAGGAGGCCCAGACACAATTCTCCCAACCATTGGTATTCTGGACGCTGCTCATTGACTGGTTTCAAGGTTCTCCACGGCCGCTGTAGAAGATTTTGCTCCCAAATTATTACTTTAAAAGCTCTAAGCAGTTCCTGAGGGAAGGACCCTAGAGCTAGCTATCTCAGCACTACCAGGTAAAGTAATCAAGAGAAGGAAGAACCAGAAATGGCTCTAAAAGCTTTGAGTTCCCTGAATTCTCAAGGTCACATCATTTATAAGGTCTAATTGCAAGCTATTAGTAAAATATAAGTGTGATAAAGAAACATCGTCAGGCCCTGGTCAGGTAGCTCAGTTGTTTAGAGCATCATCCCAATAGTGCAGGGTGCAGGTTCAATCCCAAGGGTGCAGGTTCAATCTCCAGTCAGGGCACATAGAAGAAGCTACCAATGAATGGACAAATAAGTGGAACAACGAATTGACCTCTCTCTCTCTCTCTCTCTCAAATCAATAAATAAAATTTAAAAAGAAAGAAAGTAGCATCATCAGTGCAGCTGAGGCAGAAGTTAGGTTCAGGGCCCAGGACTGTGGCTTGGGGAAAGCATCCCTCTCCATTGCACTTACACTCCATTACCACACACACCCCCCCCTCGTCTCTTTGCTTTCTGTCCTGCCCCAGGACATTCATATGACTCCATGCCAAGATTATTTTTCCAAAACACACATCTGGTCACCTTGCTTTCCATCTTAACCTTTGAAAATTCTGTCTGTAGAGTGAAGTGTAAACTCTTTGGCTTAGCATATAAAGTCTTGAAAGTGAAGGACCTACCTTTACAGTTTGATCTCCTACTCCTCCCTTCCTTGTGTTAAAATAAACACGTTTGTCAAAATGGATGTTTCAGTAATTAAAGTACCTATCTCATTTTTATCTCTATCTTTGCATATGTTATTCCTTTGACTTGAAAAAAAGATCTATTCGTTCCCTGGCTATCCAATTTAAATGCCAATTACTCTGCAAAGCCTTCCTGACATCAGCTCCAGCAAAGTGTTAAATTCTATGTCCTGCTCCCATTGCTAACATAGAGGCATACGGAAAACGGTACCAGTGCATGGCAAACTTGAACCCAAGCTATGCCAGTATCACTTTCCAAAGGGTTCCCATCTGGTCAGGGCACAGCAGGGGCCCCAAGGGAAGTTTTTTCAGCATGTGCTGTCCCTCAGAATCAACTAGAAAGCTTCATAAAAAATAAAATTCCTGCCTTGGCTGGGTGGCTCAGTTGGTTGGAGCATCGTCCCGTACACCAAAAGGCTGTGGGTTCAGTCTCCAGCTGGGGCACATATGGGAGGCAACCGATAGATGTTTCTCTCCCTCTCTCTGCCTTCCTCTCTCTAAAATCAATGAACATATCTTTGGGTAAGGATTAAAATTATTTTAAAAATAAAATAAAATTCCTAAGACCCACCCCAGGCTTACAGGATCAGAATCTATGGGAGCAGTGTTGAGAGGGCCTGGAGGTTTTTAATAAGTATCACAGGTAATTCTGACACAGAAAAGGGAATGAAGATCTTCAACAAGGCTGATGCCATAACAACAGTGACAGAACGGCCAATGCCAGTAACGGCCAATGGAGTGTGAAATCAAACCCACAGGAGGTCTAAGCCAGGGCCACAGCTGTGTAGACTGAGACTCAGGTCAGCAGAGGGCCAAAGTCAGAAATCAAGGTGAAAGCTCTTCTACCTGGACCAGTGAAACATCAGAATTGCAGGAAGAGTAGTTCTCAATAAGAAATCAGGCACATTGGGTCTGTCCTAGACACACTGGGTACCAAACGCGGGGAAAATAAGACTAATTCTAGAGCTCACCAAGTGGAGACTTCTCCAAAGAGCAACATTAAAATTTGTTTGAAAAGCATCTTGGGCCCTCTCCCGGAACTAAAGAATCAGAATCTGCATTTTAACCAAATCCCCAGGTAATTTAAAAGCCACATCAAAGTTTGCAAAGCACCCAAGCCTGGTTTCAGATGATGCCAACTCTGCTGATCTATAGACCATACTACGAGAAGCAAGAGTGTTAACCTACAACTGAGCAGGGGGAATAAATTCAAGCTTTACCACTGTGACGAGTGTGAGGGCAGGAATCTCAATCCACCACCTTATCTCAGCATTTAGCACAGGGTTGTGGGAACTGACACTACAGTCTATTGGTTAAGGCCTCAGGACTTGGGGTAGGTTCAATTCCAACTCTACCACTCACCAACTGTGTTTAACTTCTTATAAAAATGAGGGAGAAATCACATTTTTGATAGCATTGTAAGTGCTCAATAGATGACAAAAAGTAATTAATTAATGGATAATCAATTATTGATTGACTGGTTGATATATTGATTTATTTTGGGGGTGAGGAAAAGAGCACCAAAATTCTAATGGTATAAATGATTTTAATCTGACTCATAATCTAAAGAGAAGAATCTTTAGTGAAATCTTAGTGACTGGCAGACATTCCAGGCATAAGACTTCTTAGTGTATTGACATGTAAGTGTCTCCTAAGTGATGGGTGAAAGAACTGTCCAAAGCAAGATGATTGCTAACCCTTTTGGAGTGGTGACACTAAATTGATGTTTATGAGATCCCAAAGATCTCTTATTCTCCCTCAAATGCCTAAGAAGGACATTTTTCGTGGCTTATTTTCATTAAATTTAAGTTGATTTACTTGACAATATTTTGACTTCTTGCATTTAGAGTGTTGCAAATCTGGACTAGAGTCTCTGTCACAATAAGCAATACAGATTCACGAAACACATTTAGTTTTATGTTAATCTTTGAAATAGCTTCCTTATTTTGGTCTAGTGCTTTCAAATTTTCAAAAAACATTCACTCTTCCTATCTCATTTATCCCCATAACAACTCTACAGTTTGTTTTTTCCAAAAGCCTAGAAATGTTTGTTATTCCTGTCTGACAGGTAAGGAAATAGAAAGTGACTCTGTGCTCAGAGTCACACAGTTGGTTTGCAGCAGAAGTGGGACTAGAACTCAAATTTCCTAATTCCCAGCCGTTTCTTTGAGCTACCACTGGCATCATGCCATCTGACTGCCACATATTGTCCTGGATCCAAACCCAAGGCAAAACCACATTACCACTCAGCTGCCTGATATAATAATTCCTTCCCCAACCAAGTGTTCTTTCCCAAAAAGTGTGTTTTAAGTATCACAAAGGCAATAGCTTTCGAAACATATATAAAAAACTGGGTTTTTTTTAAATTTTGTTGAAGTAACTTTTCGGTTCTAGAAGTTCAAAGCCGAATCTGGAGTGTGATTTAATCTTTCCAGTTGACACTATTTCAAATGATGGTGGAATGTGATATTTTTTTATTTGAATAGTTCATTCCTTCACTAAACATTACATTTGCTTATTGACTTCTCAACTCAACTTCCTTTAAAAAAAATGTTATATGCTATAAAAGGCACTTTTTTAAAAGTGCTACTGCACATTCCAGTTTTGGATACCAATTTTTATTAAGGATCCTAACACTTGGGTTTTGGAAATGAGCACAAACCTTAGACTGACAAATGATAAACCAATGAGACCTTATTAATAAAGATTAATGTTTAAATCCTCAAAAATATAGTCTACCAAGCAGCATGTTCTAAAAAAAAAAGTCATTGTAGTTAAAGATTTCAGTTTAGTCCTTGAACTTTAGAATTAATGCTGTGAAATGTTTCTCAAAGTTAGTGTAAATTTTTAAAGTATTGCTAATGGTTCTGAGCTATCTATAAGGTTATATAGTTTATGACAGAACAGTCTTAGTACCATTAAAGCAAAACTGACAACTCTAAACTGACAAGTGTAAGAAATTCCAAAGTTTCACTGACAATTCAGATCTACTTCCTTTCATGCCCAGATTCACTTAATATCTCATTTGATTTTCAAACCTTCCCTCAGAAGCGATTGGAACAAAACCATGAGCAAGCTCAATCTCCATTTGGGCATGTAACCCTTTTACAAACACAATTACAGCCAAACACTATTGTAACCTGATTTGCATTTGCACTAACTAAGTTACAAAGCACATTGAGAATGCCTGTTATGCATACTACAGACATATTAAGAGGATACATTGCCGGGCTTCTGTGAACGCTAATTAAAAAGATTTTATCTTCCCCCTCAGGTCCACTGAAATTGTTCAGACGCCTTGCCTGCTACAACTTTGTTCAAAAACAGTTTTCAAACATGTGATCAGAGCGAGGCAACTATTTCAGGTGGCACGATTCTGTTTCCACCGTGGACAAGGCCGGGGAGACAAAGTTTCAGTCTAAAACTTTGAGCTTCCTTTCCTTTGTTATTTTGTGTTGCAACCTTGGCATGATCCAAGGGTGGACTTTTATCTGTGAATATCTAAATCCTGTCTTGTGGAAAACTAATTACTGAACCGCTGAGAGCTTCATAATGTCCTGCATTTAAGTCCCGAGCATCATCCATAATGCATAGGCGGCAGGCGCTGCGCTCTGATTACGGAGCACTGTCATTAAGCGAGCAAATTAAAGATGTGAATAATTCACCGGCTGAGCTTATTGTCGGTGCTGCATTGTGGAATTAGAATTTCTAATAAGTGCTGCAATTTTTTTAACCCAATTAACACAGAGAACATCTTGAGACTGATTAGTACAATAAAAATTATTACCTTATTCTTTTGCTTCACAACAGCCAAATTAAATACTGTACTTAATTATGCAGCATTCATTCCTTCTCTGCTAAAAAAAAAAAAAAAAACAACTATCATTTTAATAAGAGTTCTAATATTTGTACGTGAGCTAAAAATACAGGGCATGCGTCTGTAGCTGTCTTTTTGCAAAGTTTTTTTTAAGAGTCTCAACCTCAGTCTTGTCACCAGGGGTGGACTACGATGACACTGGTCTAGTCTTCAACCAAATATTTTTACTAAAAAATAAACAGCACACACGGAATTGACAAAGTAACTAACCTCCCCAAATTGAGTTCAAATATATTGTATCTCTGCTTTCTCTGGGCTCTTTAGAAGTGGGTTAACACGGATATGTCCCCACTACACTGTTTGTCGTAGAGGCTGAAACGTATATTTAAGAAAATCGAGTAGGTCTTACCTCCGATGCTCGTTTAGCACACAGTGATCCGTCTCACTCCTGCCAGGCCAGGGGGAAAGTCCAGTTTCTGCTCGGCATGATGATCCTACGCAGAGAGTGGCTGCTGCCATGTTAAATAAAGAAAATGATCATTTAAAGCGGGGCTTTTGTCTCCCAATACTTCCTCCTGCGGCCCCTTTCGCATCAAAGCCCAGAGAGGCAGGCACATCTGGCGGCAGCCCCTGCCCCTGCCGGCAGCTGCCTCTGGAGAGCTCCCCTCTTCCTTTCCAGCTCCTCTGCAGCCCCTTCCCGGGCAACTTCAGCCCCCTAAAATGGGGGAGAGAAGCGATGACATTGCAGGCAGAATATGAGATTGTTTGTTCAGCTTCTGTAGCCACCTCCTTCCTGTCTAGATATTTTACAGAAAGGGGATGAGACTGGGAAACAGCGAAGGTGCTCTGAAAATCAGTCAGACACAATGCAATAGGGGGATGGAGAGGAGGGAAAGGAGACCGAGAGCGGGAGTGTGTGTAAGGGGGGTGGCTGTCAGTGCAGATAAATCTGCATATGGAAATCAGGGTTATCCTGGGTACAGTTTTATTTAACTATGATCTACTGTTTTTTTAATTAGACCAGAATTTTTGCAAAGGACTGGAAGAAAGAAAGTGAGTCTTGAAACCAGGGAGAGCAACTTCTAATTCAATGCACTTGAAATTTCATAGCAACTGCAAACAGCAGATCCAGAAGTTGTAGGAAAGGGAAAAGGGACCCAAGAAACAGGGTGGTTTTTGTTTTTTCCCTTGTTTTTGTTTAATATGCAAGAAGGAAGGCCCCTCCCCCCCCAAAGAAAATTGGGATAAGAATGTGAAGGATTTGAAAGGAAGGAAAAAAGGGAATATACATATATATATGCACATATACCTTATATCGTCCGAGTAAAATTTGTTGTTAAATGACAGAAGAATCAAGTTGGGCAAAAGAATTGTCAAAAGTAGATAACTGGCATCCTGTATGAAAACCAGTAGCAATACATCCTGCATTTTAGTATCAGAGTGTAGAATGTTTTTTCCTTCCTCAGAGAGCACCTTTTGCAGCTCTAACCCACAGCAAGATGTTACTAGCTATAATCGGTTTGAAGATGTCACTGACACCAGCCAACTACTCTCCTGGGGGTACTGAGAGTTAAATAATGAGGCAGAGTGACCAAACCTACTGGTGGGGGGCTGGTCAGCCCTCCACTGGAGGTGCTTGTAGGATAATGATTTGACCAGAAGGAAGTATGAGTTAATTCAATTTCTATAATCTGTGATGAGGAATTTCACGGAATAGACTAATATTTACTCACTCGCGAAACAGTTGTCAAACACCTATGGTGTGGCAAGCATTGTACTAGAAAGGAGACATGAGATGAACACGGCATGGCTCCTACTCTCGGGGACCCAGAATTCATGGGAAAATTTAATTTAAAATGAAATGGTATCGCACTTTTATAAACAAAGGAGTGGCTGAGATAGTCTTGATTTGAGTAGAGTGAGCAGATGTCTGTCCCTCGAAGCTAAAGCTCTCTCTCCATCCACATGGCTGACTGGACCCTTCAAGACCAGTGCAGGCACTCTACGCAAGTCACTTTGTCTTGTTGAACTTTAATTTCTTCACTTGTAAAATACCTGCTTTTTAGGTTCTCAATTATTAGAGGTCATGAAAGTAAAACAATACCTCTTGTCTGGCTCATGCTAATTACTCAAAAAACAGCAAACAAATTCTCTGTTCAGATGGTACCTCCTTTGTGGATCCTTCCCCAGTATCTGAACAGGCTCAGAGCTCCTTCAGTGTTCCCGCTGCTCCCCATGATCCTCTGTCATGGTATTTTCAGCAGGCCTGTCTCTATGTGAGTGGTTCTCAACCAGGGGCCATTTTGTCCCCTACAGGACATTTTACAGTATCTGGACACATTTGATTGTCAGGACTAGAGAAGAAGGGTTGCTATTAGCATCTAATAGGCAAAGGCCAGAGGTGCTGCTAGGCTATAGACAGACACAGGACAGCTCCCCACAGCACAGGGTTACCAGGCCTAATTTGTCAGTAGTGTAGCAATGGGCACAACTAGCATCCAGATCTTGGTTTTTAATAAAAGAAACCAGGGATCTTTGCACAAAGGCTGATTCTAAATCAGGAACTATACCAGGTGAGCCTGGAGCATCTGGTGGTGCCAGAAAGTGGGATCTTCTCAAGCAACAAAACATTGATGTGGGTGTGTCAAAGGGACACAGGAACCCTCTGAAAGAGCTCCCAATGATTAAAGTTGGAACTATTTGAGCAACACATACACAACGTAGTTTTGGGTTGGGTGCTACTGTGATTTATAAGATATTTAGCCTTCATCCACATTTGCTGGCTTGCAGCTCACAAAACCCTTGGAATTTCCTGTGTTGAGAATAAGAAAGTTGTCTTTTGTTATGCTAATGAGCTGACTTTAGGAAAGCGCCTAAGGTGGGGGCTGGTTGCCAATGGACTAACCCACGTGACTAGAGGGTTGGAACTTTCATTCCCAACACCTCCAGACCTATGAGGAGGGGACAGGGTATGAGGTTGAATATAATTGCCAATGGCCAATGACTTACTCAACCATGACTACGTAATGTAGCATCCATAAAAACCCAGAGGACAGCTTGTTGGCCTTTCCTCAGAGAGATTCCATGATGAGGAACCAAAATGTTTCCATGTGCCACCATTCTGGGCCCCAAGCACCAGGAGGACAGAAGCTCCTTTAATCGGGACTTCACCCTATGTATCTCTTCATCTGGCTGTTGATTAGTATCCTGTGATATCCTTTTACAATAAACCCATAATCTAGTAAATAAAATGTTTCTCTGAGTGCTGCAAGCCTTCTAGCAAATTAATTGAACCCAAGGAGAAGGTTGTAGGAACTTCCAATCCATAGCTGGTTGGTCAGAAGAGCCTAGGCTGGCAACTGGGACCAGGAATGTGTGTGTGTGTGTGTGTGTGTGTGTGTGTGTGTGTGTGTGTGTGTGTGTGTGTGTGTTTAGGAGGGGGTAGTCTTATAGGACTGGCCCCTAAACCTGTGGAATCTGATGCTACCTCTTCCTAGGTATGTAATGGGGAGGACCAGATTGCTCCCTCACTTCAGTCAGATCTCAACTCACATGCCACTTCATCAGTGAGTTTTCTCTGGACCGCCCTGTATAGAGCAGAATACCTGCCCAGACATTCTCTAATTCATTTCTTCACAGCGCTCACCTGTATTCTGTATTTCTTTGTTATGGCCCCCTGCACCCCACTAGACTTAAGCTCCATGTGGGTACAGCCTCTTGTTATGCACTGCTCTGTCTCCAGCACTTAGAGCAATATTTGGTATTTAGCAACTGCTCAAAAAGTATTTGTTGAACAAATGAACGTGATTTTTTTCTGGGAAGGCTGTTAATTCCAGAATTCTTGGGAAGTTGCTTTTTCCTAATCGGTCCACATGCTCCCACCCCTATACAACCTTAGTATAATGTTTGTCCATGCTATGCCTCCCATTAAAGATAAGCTCTGGCCATGGTGTTACTATATGAGATCATGTTTCTTAGAGCTGTTCCACGTATGTACAATCCCGACTATTTCTTTTCTGGATGGCAGTTTTCCTGTGGTGGTAGTTTCCTCTTTAGGAAGAGTAATCAAATGTCTTAGTTAAGAAAGATTAAGGTGAATGGCATAATTATTATAATAATACACAATTGTATCCTTGAATAAAAGGGTAAGAATGTTGATAGGCCCCAAAAGTTATCAGAAATAGGATATTTAAAAACCTTTATAGCCCCTCAGATCCTCTCTCAGCTTATTTTATTGCTTATCCTCAGTCTCACGCCTGTTATGTTTGATTCCCTTCCTCTCCTCTGCACACATGGTCTTTCATTTGTACTTTTCTGTGTTTTCCTGGTTTTTTGTTTCTCCCCTCTCTGCTATCTGGCTTTCTCTACTTATTTCTGTATGTGGAAAAAGGTAATTGTCCCACAGCTCCTGAATCAAAATCAACTCAGATCAAGTGCAAGAGTCAGAATAAGCTAGGCCTCTTCATTCCCCACACAAAGCCTCACAAGAGAGAATCCTTCAGCTGACCAGGGAGGCACCATGGGGGTGGCTACCCAGGGCCTGGCCTTGTGGGAAGTGAGGGAATAAGGGTGGGGAGGGTTCTTAAAGAGAGAAGGTCGTGACCCGCTGTGCAGACAACCACCAAATCAGGTGCAAATAATCTGCTAGAAATCAGATGTAAATAATCCAAAATCTGTGAAGTCTAACACTGGCTAGAAGTTTTAGGGTCAAGAGAATTCTCCTTTTCTCTTTAGATTCGTTTGGTCATTTCTAATATTCAAACAATACAAACATATACAGAGTTAAAACAAAAGACAACAACAAAAGTCTTCTCATAGGACTTCCTATAAATATATCTTACCTATATCCTGAAGAGAGCCTGCTCTTTTTTTTTTTTCTTCCCTCTAACAACTTATCAGTGCAATAGAATCCATTCAAGTGCCTGGAATATAAGCTTTTATTTTCCAAAGATCTTTTCCTTATTTCTTATTGTCCTTCAATATCCTTTTAGGCCTAGACAAAAATAAAAATTAAAAAAAGTCAAACAACAAAAAACAAATGCCTTCATCTTCCATCTTCCAAATTTTAACTAGTAATTATTTGGGTGTGTATCTCCATATAACCTTACACATATAACTTTTGTTGTGATACATAAATGAGTTCATGCTACACACATTAAATGACAACTTAAAATGCATCTTAATGAAAAAGCAGCAGCAAGGTGGAATTCTCTCTATTTAATAAACAGAGAGACAGAAATTAAATAACAGGCCGTTCCTACATCAACAGCAACTGTCCCCTTGCTGGATCTCTGCTTCCTCTTATCCAATGTAAAAATTATGTTTGATAGGTTCACCTATGGTCCAGTGCTGGCCCAAATGGAGTAATAAGCACACTAGAGCTCATCTTTCCAGCCAATTGCAACAAAAAACTCTGAACAAATACAAGCAAATATCTGAGAATTCTGAAACTTAAAGAACACCAGGAAGATTAGAGAGGAAAGTCAAAATTTAAAGACCAGTGGGGCGATCATGAGATTCCGATTGGTTTTCCTTTATCTCCCACCTTTTCCCCAACTGTGGACTGACTTGGGGAACTTCATCACGGGCATGCACAGCAAAAGTCCAAGAGAAGCCCATCTTTCTTGCTGGAAGACCAGGAAAAGAGGCTCCTCTCAGCCCTTCCCCAAGTGCAACCATTATCACAGAGCTGTGTTGTTATGGTGGAGGCAGGGCAAGTGCCTAAAACTTTGAGTGAAAACCTATGTCTTGCAATGGAAGAACTAGAAAAAGATCTCTGTGTTGTGCAGTGTGTGGGGAGGGAAATTCTGTGTTGCTTTCTTTCCTTTATCCAACCATTGCTTTTACTGGAGAGGGGCCTTATCACATAGAACTAGAGACAGTTCCAGAGGATCCCACCTGAGAAAACTCCGTATTTCTATCCAGAAGAACGAGGGAAAAAGAGTCTCTAGGAGCCAGAGAATGTGAGGCGATCCCGGCGAGGCTAGAGCTGGCAGAGGCCACCTACTTCTGTGTCTGAATCAACACCAGTCCCAGGCTTACCCCCAAGCTGTGACACATGAAACATAACCAAAGAAGCAAAACAAAGGTTTTGAGAACTGGACATGCGTATAAAATATTACCCAAGCCTCGAACTAACCCCGAGTGGCACATGCAGAGGGCGACTCAAGCAGCAGCATTTATTTTGAATATTGAGAATAAATTCACCCACGGAAAGTGAAACAAACTTCACAGCTTGAACCTAACTGGACTACTACCTCCTAAAAAACAAAAAACAAAAATCATTATTTGGAGAATTTTAACAGGATTGCAAAAATAAAACTGTAGAAGATAAAATCCAAAATTACTAAACATGTAAAGAATGGGCAAAGTTGGCCAAATTTCAAAGGAAAATATAATCAACAGATATTAATCCCGGAATGACCAGATATTAAAAGGACCTGACAAGACAGTTTAAGCAGCTATTCTAACCATCTTACAATAGATGAAAGTGAAAACTCTTGAAATAAATGAGAAGATATAAGTTCTCTGCAGAAAAGTAGAAAATAAAAAAGAAGCAAATAGAAATTTTAGAACTAAAAAATTCAATATCTGAAGTAAGTTTGCAAGATGAGGGCAATAGCAGAATGGAGATGAAAGAGAGAAAGATAAGTGAACTTCAGAATTAGTCAGTAGAAATTGTACAATCTGAATAACACACAAAAGAAAGATTTAGCAAAATCCTTTCTATGGGGGCAGCACCCGCCTGCGTTCCCCCCAGCAGGGCACTAGGGTGCCCTTCTCTCCACACCCTCACCAGCTTGTTACTGGTTGACTTGTTGATGCAGCCATTCTGACAGGTGTGAGGTGATACCTCCTGGTCATTTCAGTTTGCATCTCTGATGATTAGTGACTGAGCATTTTTTCATATGTCTCTTGGCCGCCTCTTTGGAGAACTATTTAGGTCCTTCACCCATTTTTTATGTCCTCTTTGGAGAACTATTTAGGTCCTTCACCCATTTTTTATGTCCTCTTTGGAGAACTATTTAGGTCCTTCACCCATTTTTTAATTGGATTGTTTGTCTCCCTTTTGTTAAGTTATATGAGTCCTTTACATATAAGGCTTTTACATTTTACTTGAAGCAGCAAATATTAACTATAATTATATGCCAAAAGCTTAAGTGTGTATATTGTGATCCCTAGAGAAATTACTATAAATATAATACAAAGAGACACAGCCAAAAAGCTAATATATAAATTTAAATAGAATACTAAAAAATAGTCAAATAATAAAAGAAGAGAAAAGAGGAAATATGGAAACAACAACAACAGAAAACCAGAGGGAACAAACCAAAAAATAATAAAAGGGTAGGCCTAAATACAACCGTATCACATTAAATGAAAATGATCTAAACACACCAATTAAAAGACAAAGTGTCAGGTTGGATGAAAAACAAAAACTCAAGTAAGTATATGCCCTTTGTAAACCAACACACTTTTTATAAGAAACCCACTTTTTTAAAAATTGATTTTAGAGGGAGAGGAAGGGGGAGAGAGAGACAGACAGAGAGACTGATTTGTTGTTCCACTTATTTATGCATTCATTAGTTGTATGCGTCCTGACCAGAGATCAAACCTGCAACCTTGGTGTATTGGGACGACACTCTAACCATCTGAGCTTCCTGGCCAGGGCAAGAAACCACTTTTAATATAATGATATAGATATATTAAAAGTGAAATCATTGTAAAAGATATGCTATCAAATACCAATGAAAGGAAAGTCAGAGTGGCTATATAAATATCAGACAAAGACTTTGGAACAAATAAAATTGTCATGAATAAAGAGGGACATTATGTCATAATAAGAGTGTCAATTCACTAGGAAGTTATAGGAGTTATAAATGTATATGAACCTAACAAAAGAACTTCAAAATACATGAAACAAAAACTGATACAAACAAAAGGAGAAATAGATAAATCTTCTCTTATACTTGACATTTCAATACTCCTCTCTCAAAAATCAGTAGAACAAGTAGAATGCCACCAAGAATATAGGAAACCAGGTCAACTTTATCAGCCACTTGATCTCGTTGACATTTATAGAACATTCTACCCAACAACAGTGGAATACATATTATTTTCAAATGTACATGAAACATTCACCATGATAGACCATATTTTGGATGATAAAACGAACATCAATAAATATAAAAATACCGAAATCATAAAATGTTATTTGATCAAAATGAAATTAAATAAGAACGCAATAATAGGAAGATACCAGAAAAAGTCTCAGGTATTTGGAATTCAGGCAACGTACTACTAAATAACCCAGAGGCCAAAGAGGAAGTCTCAAGAAAAACTGAAAAATATTTTAACTGAGTGGGAAAAAAAAATACTATATATCAAAATTTGTGGAATGCAGCTAAAGCATTGCTTAGAAAGAAATTAATAGCACTAAATGCTTTTATTAAAGAAGGTCTCAAATCAATAATCTAAGCTTCCATTTTAAGAAGCTAGAAAAAGAAAAATACAACAAAAGCAAATAAAAAGAAAGAAAAAAATAAAGCCCTGGCTGGTGTGGCTCGGTTGGTTTAGCAGTCTTCCAAGCAGCAAGATTTTGCCAGTTTGATTCTTGGTCAGGGCACATGCCCGGGTTGGGGACTAGATCCCCAGTTGGGGGGGGGGGGTGCAGGGGGCAGCGGATCAATGACTTTCTTTCATTGATGTTTCTCTCTCTCCCTCTTCCTTCCTCTCTCTGAAATCAATAAAGATATATATTTTTGAAAAATTACCAAAGTCTTCCTTGGAAGTGAGGCTAAGGACCTGTAACTTGGATGGGCACCAGGAATGTGGAGAACCGGGAAACTGAAGAAAAAGAAGTTGTCTCTAGAAGCAGAGCAGGCAGCATTTTATCCGTGGGGTGAAATCTTTCTCCCTGGAGGAAGCTGCTTCTAAGGTATTGGCAGATACATTCCAGTTCTTTTGCTGTGGCACAGTAAAGGTGATGACATATTACTTATTACTTATAAAAATGGAAGAGAGAGAATAATTGATTTTTCCTGGAAATGTAGATGTTTTGATAGGAAGCGACATCACAAAGGAGTGACAGGTATTAAGTGGAGTATATAAAAGCCGAGAAGGGGGCAGAGTGTTGGGCACTTGTTGCTTCGCCTGCACAGCATTCCATCTTCCTTCCTTTGGAGAACCAACCCTTCTTCATCCCAGGTTCTCTTAAAGGGGTTGTCAGTGAAGGTGCCCTATTCCCCATACCCTTTCTGAAGCTATGTTGAACCTTTTTAGGTATGTCAAGCAGGAGGTAATGGACAGTTTTACCTACTTAAAAATTTTTCAGTGTTTTCCTTTTCAATCCATCATCATTTACACATTGATATTCTCATATAGACTGTTATTCACGGGTGGCAATGCAGGTGTCAGCCACAGCTGGCAGCAATGCCGCTGCAAGAGTCTGGCCGCCTTTGAAGTTAGGAGGCAGACAGTCCACACAAGGCTGCCCTCACTTCTGACTCCAAATGCAGGTTCAGGGGTTCTCAAAACTACCCTCAGTTTTGATAATTTACCTTAAATGTTCATAGAACTCACTGAAAGCTATTATACTCACAATTATGGTTTATTACAGGTAAAAGGATACATATTCAGGTCAGCCAAGGAAAAATGCTAGGGTAGAG
Organism: Miniopterus natalensis; assembly: GCF_054644295.1. Classification (NCBI taxonomy): domain Eukaryota; kingdom Metazoa; phylum Chordata; class Mammalia; order Chiroptera; family Miniopteridae; genus Miniopterus; species Miniopterus natalensis. The sequence goes on along the minus strand of NC_142085.1, from coordinate 49,468,616 downwards.
TCTGTGAAATACCATATGTGGAGCTTCCACTGTCTTTTCCCAGAGGAGCCAGGACACTTTACTTTTCCAGTGTTAATGTGTAACGATAGGCATGGAGGACCACCACCCAGGGAAACTTGCTCAGACCTCAGTGTTCAACGACATTGGGGCCTCATATCTAAGCATGATCCAGTGACTACCTACATGGTAAATCTCAGTCCCAGGATGACTGATACCACATGACTCAAAGGCTCCCCGTAAATTACACTGTTGGTCTTTTGGGTGTGACCAATTTCATGCTAAACCTTACTGACAGAAGACCCAGTATGACCCAAGGCCCCCAAGCAAAAATGGACACTCTTATCAGATGTAACATTTCAAAGATTACTTATTGATTATTTCCCAGAAGCCAAGGGCAAAGGTCAGACCCATCCACTTTTGGACCAGGTTAAATTCTACATGTCTACCAAGGCTCTGTCATTTCAAGGTTCTACTGGGGAATAATCCACTTCTAAAACTCACTCAAGTGGTTGTCAGTAGAATTCAGTTCCTTGTGGACTCTCGCGGACTGAGGGCCACAGTTCCTCACTGGCTGTTGGCCAGTCTGCCCTCAGTTTTTGGCAGATGGTCTTCTCTAAAATGGTAATTTACTTCTCAAAGTGAACAAGTGAAGAAAGCAAGAAGGTAAAGTGCCAGGGAGGGCGCTAACAAGATGTAACTCACAGTATTTTGTAACCTGATCACGGAAGTGATAGGCCATCACTTCTTTCTCTAATCTATTCATTAGTCGCAAGTCATTAGGGTTAGCCCATACTCAAGAAGAGATTTCACAAGGGCATGGATACAAGGTGGCAAATATTATTGGGAACCATGTTAGAAGCTGCCTACCACAGTAAGCTTAGGGAAAGAAGACAGGAAAGAGGGAGAGGTTGATGGTAAAAACGAGAGGGGTGCTTGGCCGGGCATGGCTCAGCGGTTGAGTGTAGACTTGTGATCCAGGAGATGGCGGTTCGATGCCTGCTTGGGGCACATGCCTGGGTTGCGGGCTCTATCCCCGGTCTGGGGCGTGCAGGAGACAGCAGATAGATCATGACTCTCTCATCATTGATGTTTCAGCTCCCTCTCTCTCTCTCTCTCTTCCCCTCTCTAAAATCAATAAAAATATATTGAAAACAAACAAACAAAAAAAAACAAACAAGAGGGGTAATTAATGAATCAAGTTACTGGAGGTAGAAGGAAATGTTAGAGAACACATGCAGGAGGGGAAGATGCTAAACATATAAAAACAAAACAAAAAGAATGAAGATCGATAGTGAAATTTTCTTGGGTCCGATTGTTAAAGTTCCATACAGTGTATTACATTACATTGTTAATTACCCAATGCCCTGTGTGGCTACATGAAAATTCCTTTTGCTATATAGGAAAGCTGCTCCTTCTCAACCAACTAAACCACCCCATTGCTACTGAAGCAGTTGTTTAAATCATGATATCTGCAGGGAGTAGTACTTGGAACATTAGGATTTCATTATCTGTTGCTCGAAATTAGTGTAATAAAATACTGTGGGTTAACAGAAAGTTAACTGAAGGTGAATTGTATACACACTTGCAATAGATACCTCATAGATATAACCTAATATTTTCAATATTAGGGCTAAAAACCATAAATGAGTTTAGCTATCTCAGTGTATCCTCAATGATGCCCAATTATATTAAAAGATAATTAGAATTGGATTTAGTATTGGTTAGATTTTACTAAAGTGCTGAATCCACTTCTGGGCTTATGAGTAATTACTATAAAGAGGTAAAGTGATCATTGGTTTCATTTAAGGTAACAAGAAATTGTCTTAAACCTTAAATAAGATTTCAATTAAAATGGTGATAAAGTTTCTGAAATTGAGGGCTTCAATCTTTGGGATATATTATATTCAGTTGAGTTTATAAAAAGTTTCCCTACTCAAAACATGACATTCATATTAAATTGTTTGATTTTCAGTCTGCTATCATAATACTAGATTATCAAATAGATGGATTTTGAACACATTTTTAGTTGTAACGCTAATGTTACAACATTCAAATTCTATCTCCCTTCCTGAATGCTGTTGGGGAAAATCACAAAGCTGTGCTAACTGAACTCTTAATTGTTTTGAATCCCAAATCCCAAATAGTCATTCAACAGCCCCAGGCATTCCTACTACACTTTCCTAGTAAATACACTTTTTATTTGCCAATATGACCACAACACATCTTTCCTCTCCTCAAATCTCTAACAACCACTCTTTCCTCTCACTTCCAGTTGATATGTCATAGAGAAAATAGATGAAATAAAACAAAAACTACCTCAACATTGAACCACTCAGTTCACCAACTTATCTGCATAATTTTCACTCTTCTTGTTTACTTGTCCTTGATCCTATTAGAGGCCACTATGTTACCTGTGTAGTAAATACCATCCTCTCTTGTCTTAATGCCTGCAGTCTGGCAATCATTCGCCTTCTCTTCAGCATCATCAACTTTTCCCTTTATAATTTATTTATATTTATATATTTATTCCTTTTATAGCTGCCATAAGCTCAAACACATGTTCTAATATTTCCTGCCTTCAAACCATCATCTCTCGATCCCCATATCTCCCACCTGCCATAATTTTCTGCTTTATATTAAATAAAATTCCTGAGTAAAGTTTCTAAATTTGCTGACTCACCTCCCATTTCCAATCCAACCCATTCCAATCTAACAACCCGCCCCCCCAACTACTCAACTGAAATGGCTTTTATCAACATCAGTAATGATCTCCATTTTGCCAAATTCAGTGGTTAATTTGTTTTCTCTTACTGTTCCACTTAAGCAGCAACATTTGATATAGATTACCCATGCTTTCATGAAACACATCTCTTGACTCTCATGACAGACATCACACAACAGTACACACATGTGTGTTTTCTCCTTAAAACTGGTCTTACTACTTGCACTTCTTTGCTGGCATTTCCCTGATTACTAGTCCTCTGAATATCTAAAAGTTTTATAGTTTTAGCTCTTACATTTAGGCGTATGGCTTATATTTAGTTCAGTTTTGTAAACTGTGAAGTAAAGGTCAAACTTCATATTTTAGCGTATCAGTATCCAACAGTTCTAGCACCATTTGTTGAAAAGAATTTTTTCATCATTGAATACCTTTGTCAAAAATCAATTGACCATATATGTATGGGGATCTGTCTGTTCCTGGACTCTCTCTTCTGTTCTACTAACTATGTGTATCCTTACAGCAATACAATATTTTGATTATGTAGCTTTATAAAAAGTCATGAGATCAGGTACTGTGAATCTTCCAACACTGTTCTTATTCAAAATTGTTTTGGTTATTCTAGGTCCTTTGCATTTCCTTAAAATTTCTGAAAACATTTGTGAATTTCTACAAAAGAAAAGACCAGTGAGATTTTGACTGGCATTCCACCGAATTTCTGGATAAATTTCAGAATAAATCTTAATAATATTGAATCTTCCACTTCATTATCATGCTTCATCTTTCTATTTGAGTATTTTTTAATTTCTCTCAGCAATATTTTGTAATCCTCAGCTTACATCTTGTGCATATCTTGTTAAATTTATCTCTAAATATTTTTGTCATTAAAATCGTATTTCTTTTTTATTACAATTTTAAATGTTCACTAGTTGTCTAGAAAAATACAATTTATTTTTGTATATTGACATTGAACCCATCCACCTTGCTGAATTTAGTATTAGTTCTCTAGTAACTGTTTTGGTAGATTTTTAAGGATTTTCTACATAAATGATTATACCACCTGAGAATGATAACAGTTTTACTTCTTCTTTTCTAATCTATATTACTTTTATTTCTTTCTCATACCATATTGGTTAGTTACCTCTAGTACAATGTTGACCAGAAGTAGAAATAGCAGATATCCTTCCCTAGTTCTCAATCTTGGGAAGAAAACATTCATTTTCATGATATTAATAGATTTGTCATAGTTGCTATTTATCAGGTTAGGAAAATTTTCTTCTGTTCCTAGTCTGCCAAGAGTTTTTTTCCTGAATAAAGGCTGACATTTTTTAAGTGATTTTTTTTCCCCTGCATATTGAGATGATAATGTGGTTTTTCTTTTTACAGTGTTTATATAATGAAATACCCTGATTGTACTTTGAAATTTGAACTAACCTTGTATTCCCAAGATGAACCTAATTTTCTTAGTATACATCATCCTTCGTATATATTGCTGTATTTTACTTGGTAAAATTTTTGCCTCTATGTTTGCATGTGATATTGGATTGCAATTTTCTTTTCTTGTCTTTGTCAAGTTTTGCTATCAGTTTAATGCCGAACACATTAGATGAGTGTCAAAGTATTCCATCGTCTTCTAATTTCTGGAAAATTTCATATAGATTTGTTGTTATACCTTTCTTAAATGTTGGGGAGAATTCAATAGTGAAACCATCTGGTCCTGGAGTTTTCTTGTAAGATGTGTGTGTGTGCGTGAGTTATGAGAAACAGAGGTTTTTAAACTAAAGATTAAAATTACTAAGATGGATATAGAGCTATTCAAGTTATCATTTTCTTCTTTGGCAGTTGTCTTTCAAGGAATTTGTCCATTTCATCTATTTTGTTGGCATAAAAATGTTCTTAATATCCTTATCATTTTAATGTCTGTAGAATCTATAGTGATGACATCTCTTAAACTCCTGATATTGGTAATTTGTTTCTCCCCTCTTTTTTTCTTGATCAGTCTGGATAGAAGGTTTTATCAATTATATTTTATTGATCTTTTCAAAGAACTAACTTTTGGTTTCATTTATTTCTCCTATTTTTCTTCTGCTTCATTCCAATTTAAGTCTAGTCTTTGTATTATTTCCTTCATTTTGCTTGCTTTGTTTTTATTTTGCTGTTTTTCCTAGTTTCTTTAGAAGTTTAAATGATTGAATTGAGCTCTTTTTTCTCTAATGTAAGCAGTTAATGTTATAAATTTTCATGTTTTCATTTTCATTTAATTCAAAATATTTTTAAATTTTCATTGTGACTTCTTGTTTGAATTAGAGTGTTACTTCATTTCCATATAGTTAGAGTTTTTTTCAGATACCTTTCTATTATTTATTTATTTATTTATTTATTTATTTATTTATTAAACATATCTTATTGATTTCAGGGAGAAGAAAGGAAGGGGGAGAGAGAGATAGAAACATCAATGATGAGAGAGTCATTGATCGGCTGCCTAGCCCGCAACCCGGGCATGTGCCCTGACCAGGAATCGAACCCGATCGCCTGGATCCAAGGTCGATGCTTAACCGCTGAGCCACGCCCCACCGGGCTATTATTTATTTCTAGTTTAATTCCATTGTGGTCACTCAATATACCTTGTTCAGTTTAATCCTTTTAAAGTTGATTAAATTTGTTTTACCATTCAGATTATGGTTTATTTTAGTGAATGTTTCTTGTGCACTTGTGAAGAGCGTATTCTGCTGCTGCTGGGCTGAGTACCTATAAATGCCAACTAGGTGAGTCGGTTGGCAGTGCTATTCAAGTCTTCTATATCTATACTAATTTTCTGTCTACTTGTTCCGTTAAATACAGACAGGAATTTAGAAGTCTCTAGCCACAGTTCTTAATTTGAGCATTTCTCCTATAACAGTACCGTTCACTTTACCTATGCTGAAGATGTTACTTGATTCGTACACAGTCAGCATCATGTCTTCTTGATAGAACTGACCCCTCTCTGCCGGATTCACCCTTTACCCTTCTTCAGCCTGGACTCTGGCCCAGGAGGCTGAACTTTATAGATTGTATCCTTGCTCTCTATTTTCAGTTTAATTTTGGCTGACGAGAAACACCAGGGGAACCCTGGAGTGCGCAGGGAGAGCGTTGGGCGCTTAACCCCTTCAGCTCCTCCCTCGGGTTGCGGTCGCGGCAGTTTCTCCAGGCCGGCACCGTCGGCAGCCGTCCGGCAGGTGGCGCCTGCAGCAGGTCTCCCAGGCCTCTGGCGGCCCCTCCTTCCCTTACGTCGTAGGCATACTGGTCATAATGATTTTCTTATTAGTTCTGGTTACTTCACCCTCGCTTATTGTTTCGGGGGGGAACCCCGTCCACATCTTTTTTCTTCTTTTTCTTTTTTTAAAAATATGTTTTTATTGATTTAAGAAAGAAAGGAAGGGAGAGGGAGAGAGAGCGAAACATGGGTGAGGGAGAAACATCAACACGGCCGGGCTGCCTCCTGCGCGCCCCCTCCTGGGATCCAGGCCGCAGCCGGGCGTGTGCTCGGACCCGGGTCCAGCCGGCGACCGCCGGGCGCGCCGCCGACGTCCGACCGCTGCACCCCGCAGGCGGGCGGCCCACACCTTCCACACGGCGCTCTCCTTAAGCACCCTCCAATCCCCTCTCCAGCGTGCCGTCTGTTACCTGCCGGGGGTTCCTGCTGATGGCAGGGGCCACAGTTCTTGCTTATTTACACAGAACCTACTCGGTTCTTTCCGCTGAACTCCCTGGTTCAACTAAGTCTATCGTTCAACATCAGGCACTTGGAAAATGAAAAAAATAGAAGGGTCTCTCTGGATGTTCTGAATGGAGGAAGAAGTATCCATGCCGATGCTGACCCAGTTCTCCCAAACTCAGTGCCAGGGCCCCGGTCTCACGCCTGGGCAGTTTCCTAGGCACTGTCGCCCGCCGTGCCTTGTGCTAGACTCCACAGGGCCCTAAACGAGCCGGGCTGCAGCGGCCCCACAACACCGGAGCCTCCTGGGGCATCGGCGGAGCTAGCGGAGCCCTCGCAGCAGCCAGAACAGGGGTCCTGTTGTTTCCCCCACATGACCCCATCTGTCAGAAAGTGTGCGGGGTTTGGTTTGAACGGAGGAAAGAGTGGCGACGGGCTGTTCCCTCTGCAGGAACTGAACGCGGACGAGCTGTGGCGGGCGCGGCGAGTCCTCCGACGACAGCAGCTCCTCGGAACGAGAAGCCGCCACGTGTTTCTCGACTCTGCAGACAGTGAGAGCTGAGCTGTTACCTCCGACTTAGACTGAAAGGTCTTCCGAGAAGTGGATTTTACGGAGCACTGAAAAGAACCCGCTGCGAACGGGCGATAGTTCCCGAGGGTCCAGGTTTAAACCACTTCAACTTGTCCGGATATGCTGCAAAAAAAGTAGAGGCACAGTTTTCACACTAGCGCTGCCATGCCCTGGCCCAGCCTCCTGATTGCCCTTGCCCGGCTCACAGGCCAGGAACCGCAGGCAGCCTCGACCTCGGGGAGGAGTCGGGGCGCCGCGGGGCTCCGCGCGGGAAGGAGCCGCCTCGGCCGCCCTGGGACAGAAGCTCTTTTCTCAAGCGCCACAGCGAGAGAACCCGCCGTCCACAGGCCCGGCTCTCCTCGGGACCTACCGCTTTTGTTGCTCAATGAGGCCCCGTCTTCGGACCCAATGCATCAATTAACACTAAAAACGGAAAAAAAAAAAAAAAGAGGCGGGGCGGGAAGGCGAAAAGCAGCTCCCACAGCTCCGCGGGAAGACTCTCGCGAGAACTCGGCAGCGCCCGCGGTTCCCGCGGAGACCTCACCGCCCACCTCCGGGGGCGGGCCCTGCCGTGGCCCCGCCCTTCCCGAGCGCGGGCGCGGCGTGGCGGGAATTTTACTGTTGGGATTTGCGCCCCTGGGACTCGGGCTGCAGCCCCGGCGGCCGCGGGCCCACCTCGGGACTGAACGTGTGAGCAGGTAGGACGAGCCGCCGAGACGCGGCGCCCGGGGGCGCGGGACGCTGCCTCCCCCGCCCTGGGCCCGCCGCGCCGGCCTCCTCCGCGTGAGCGCGGGGAGAGACTCGAGACACGCTCCGCCGCCGGGGCTGTGGGGTTGGCGCGGGGCCCCGGTCCCCGCCCGGGGTCTGCGAAGGGGCGTTCCCGCGGCCCTGCGGGGAAAGGGGCGCGGTGCGGCTTGAGAAGGTAGCCGGGGGCGCGGGACTGGCGGGCTCGGGAGGTGCCGCCGTCTTTGCCCCGCCAGCATTTCTGCCCTCTTCGCCCTGCCTCGGGCGGCCGCGGGCACCGACCTAGAGGGACTTGAAGGCCTTACTGCAGCCGGTCGCGGGTACACTCTGCCCAAGTTCTGTCGGCCTTGATCTTGGGGGGAGCCCGTAGGGCAGAGTTGTTGGGAATTTGTCTTCTCGGTGGTTCCGTTTGTGCGGGAGAGAGGGGAGCGTTTGGGGAACTTTGTGACGTCACCCGCCCCACCTCCCGGAATCTCATCACAACTTCTTTGGAGCCCTGATCGATGGTTGTAATGGACCCCAAACTTTTCAGGACATGAAGTGAACAATGGACGGCGGTTCCGCTGCGTCGGCCTTCCTGACCGACAGCCTGGAGCTGGAGCTGGGGACCGAGTGGTGCAGACCCCCCTGCTTCTCTTGCGCTTTTGAAAACAGAGGAGTTGGAGGAGCGAAACATTTTTCTGGGGACTCCTACCTTTCCAGCGGAGCCCTTAAGCGGTAGGTGAACAAACAAAAGAATGGAGACTTTGTTTTACCCTCATCAGATTTTTTCATTAGTTTGTTGGGAATGTTATTTAAGATTTCAGGCAACTAAACTTGATATTCAAGGCATGTTTTTGTAAATCACTTTAGTACATCAGACATGCAAACTAGTAGTTCTGTTGTTGGTTTCCTGGTTAAGAGCATAATTAAAAGGTTTTTGTATATGAAGGAGAACTGTCTTGCTGCCCGATGTTCTCTTACCTCACTCCTGCTGCCTAAGCTTTGTCATAGGGAGCTGAGTTCTAATTTAGCTTTTAAGTAAACTGAATCCTGAACTACCTGGTCTTTTTGAAATGTTGTTTCCTCCTAAAATATGAAATAATATTTTGGAGCTTCTTAGTAATTCTTAAGCAAGACATGCACAGTTTTTGTTGCCCCAGTTCCTTCTAAGTCTGTGTATCATTACATATACAAGTCATGTTTTTTAAAAACTTTCTAATAAGTGCACCACATTGTGTCAGTTCACAGGAATGTTATTCAAAGTTCTTGCCTTGGGCAGTTGTACACATATTGCTGTAAAACTGCTGTTACTGAAATATTTTGGGACTACCTTCCAAGGCAATTTCAGTCAGAAAGGAAAAACATTTTTATTGGTTTTATAGTTGTACTTTGTTTGAGATGTTAAAAGAGATTACTCACTTTGATTATGTTGTTCTCCAGACACTGCTCAGAATAACATTTAGCTGTTTTAAAAATTAAATGCCCCCTCACTGGATGAATTCTACATCTGAAAACCACTATTAAACACAGGCAAAAGTATGTTTCTTAGACTCCTTTTTGTCTTTTACACATAAGTTACATTGCTCTTTAGTTATACTTTTTCATCAGCGTACAGGACTGAATTTTTAATACAGTTCTAGCTTTGCCATTCTTATGTATACAGTATCAAGGCACAGCCTGACTTTACAATTTCATTGCTGGCACGTCATGTGGAATATGGGTTCCTAGAAGGTCAAAAAAAGGACATGCTATACTATGGGACTTAGTGTACTTTTCATGAGATTTAATCACAGTTCTCATTTCAGATTAATTTTGAGTCTTGATCCTTTACCAACTAATTTTGAAGAGGATACAGTGGAACTATTTGGCATTCAGTGGGTTACTGAAACGGCCTTAGTGAATTCGTCTAGAGCGCTCTTTCATTTATTCAGGTATGTTTGCTGTCTTTAATTTCCTTGGAGTGTAGATGCTTGTTCACTTTTGTAAGTTACCTTGCTGTGTGGTTTCTTATACTGATATTGACAAACACACCAGTAGAGTTATACATGTTGTTCCCTTGATTATCTTATCAATAGTAAAATTAAGCAGTAATGTTTTATGGAGTAATGGTTTGAGTGAGTTGTTTTTTAGTGAATGTATTTTTTTTCAGAATCTTTATTTGACATGTTGTATTCAAGACAAGTATTTAAGACTTTGAACTATATTATAGTTTTGGAAGAAAACCAAAATACTTCTATTGTTTAATAGTTATAGTTTTCCTGTGATTTTTAGAGAATGCACTCAGGCTTCCCAAATACATCTTTCAGACTGTGTAATTATTAGCAATATGATTGATTAACATGGTAAATTTCGACATTAAAAATTTTTAATGAAAATTTTCAAACATACACAAATGTAGAGAGAACAGTATAATGAACCTCCACATACCCTCCTTCACTTATAATAAACATCAAGGTTTTATCACATTTCCTTCATCTGTCCTTTCTCTTATTTTTGGCTTAAATATTTTTAAGCAAAATCTAGACATCATGTCATCATTAAATATTTCAGTATGAATTTCTTAAAATACAAACTTTTTTTCAAACATAAACTATCTCGTTATCACAATGAACACAGTTGTAATAACGTGTCATTTAAAACTTAGTCCATATTCAGATTTCAGATGATTTTGAAATTGGGTCAGTTATTGAGGGCAAATAATTACCAAAAAATAGATTAAGAATGTATATATGGTGCATGTAAGTGAAAAGGAAAAGGTGGAGGGATTTCTCCTCCCACCCTCATCCCATAAGACCTTGTGAAGAGACATCACTGTATGTGTGCCATGTTGTGTGTTTTATTGGGAGACCAGGCTGAGCGAGTCTCTAATTTTGAACATTATAGAATGAGTTGAGTCATTGCCTAGCACACGGGTCATGAATATGGGTCAATCTTTAAGGAGTTGAAAGGCAGGTAGGAAGACTGGCAAGAGCAGATTACTCTCAGGAATTAAGGTGGAATGTTATAACTTTTCCTGATAACTCTAGTCTACATTATTCCTTTTTGAACTCCTGTATAAATGTGTGATACAGTTTAACATTTCATTACATAACTGTTAACCTAGGGTATTTTATATAAGTATCTTAAACTCCTTGAAGATTTAAACAGTATTTCGTTGATAGTGACATCTATGACATTTGATAGACTTTTTGAGATATTTGCAGCTTTTAATATATTATTTTTGGAAGGTCAGACAAAGGCCTGTTTATCTTTTCTCAAAGTCTTCACTACCTGAAGCTGACCCTATAATAAACATGTAGTATTAGAAATATTATCTATGTACTTATATTCTGAGATTAATTCTCACTTTACATTTTTAAATTAGGCAACAACTATATAACTTGGAAACCTTATTACAGGCCAGCTGTGATTTTGGTAAGTTGTGTTTAAAGGGGAATTATAGTGAATTGCATGTGGGTTTTATGATGCGTAGGTGGGATATCATAATACCATGGAGGAAGTATTACGTCAGAAAAAGTATGACGTTTTTTCTGAACACTAAATACAATTTTGTTGTAGCTGAGATTTACAGTATTTTTCAAATCTTTTTTTTTTATAATTTTTTTTTTGTTATTGGGGGAACGGGGGACGTGGGGGACGTGGAACGTAGGGAACGTCGGGGCTATTTTTCAAATCTGTAAGTAAAATTGATTTAAGGTTAAATATCTCTGAAGTGAATTAGTAACAAGCTTTGCAGGTGTGGAGTGGGATGGAGAACTCATAAGAGAAATAGTACCAGACCTTATGCTGTCTTCTTGCTCTTCTTTTCTGCTTTTTGTTTTTGTTTGTCTGTTTTTGACATTTAATAGAAGACTGATATGGGGGGTTTGGTATAGTTAAGGTAGCGAAACTAATTGAAGGGCAGTGTTTTAGTGCATGCCAGCTACTTCTTCCTGGCAGTTTCGGTGCAGTATGTATTTAGAACCCTGCTCTGGTCAGCCTGGGTTCCGCTCCTAGCTAATTGTGGGTCTGACACCAGGTAATAGTTCTCACCTCCTTGATTGCTTGTGAGAATTAAATGACAGTGCAGGTTAAGTGCTTAACCTAATATCTTATTAGTGATGCTTAGCAATTAAAGATTACCTGGAACACACCTATGGTCAAAGAAATGTTTAGTGGCTTACTAGTACAAGGGGAAAATCCACATCATGAGGAACAGTTGAGGCCTCTCAGTAAGGAGGAGTAGGGAGGGCGTTGTGATAGGGTTTCGGCTTGTGCCAGCTGATTTTGGGTAGAGGTTAAGGGGACTAGGACTTTGTTCTGGATTGGATGCTGTTAAGAAGCAGTGGAAGTTTAATGATTGTGTTAATTTTTATATAGAAGGTGAGACAAATAAAGGGAGTCTAGGGAGGGTTCTCATTAGTAAAGAAGCAATAATCATGTTAGCTGGAAGAGGAGGGTTTCTGTTTTTGTATTTTGTTTAAATGTGATTATATAATGCCTTGTTTCTGATTTCAGGGAGGGTTTGTTATTGTCTTATTTCACCATAATCCTGGGGTGGCCCTGTGTGATTATTATTTTTTTTACTTTATTAAAGTATAGTTGACACACAATATTGCATTTGTTTCAGGTATACAATATAATGATTTGATATTTATATACCTTACAAAGTAATCACCATGATAAGTCTAGTAATCATCTGTCACCACACAAAGGTATTATGATATTATTGACTCTGTTCCTTTGGCTGTATGTTACATCCTTGTGACTTATGTATTTTATAGCTGGACATTTGTACCTCTTAACCCCCGTCACCTTTTTTACCCATCCCCCTCTCCCTTCCCTTTGGCAACCATCAGTTTAGTTTCATTATCTGTGAGTCTGTTTCTGTTTTGCTTTTTATATTACACAAATAAGTGAAATAACTGGTATTTCACTTAGCATACCATCCTCTAGATCCATCCATGTTGTCACAAATGGCAAGATTTTATTCTTTTTTTATGGTTGAGTGATATTCCTGTGTGCGTGTGTGTATCTGTGTATGTGTATGTATATAATCACATCTCTCTTCACTCATCTATTGATGGCCACCTAGGTTGCTTGCATATCTTGGCTATTGTAAATAATGCTGCAGTGAATATAAGGGTGCATCTATCTTTTCAAATTAGTGTTTTCATTTTGTTTAGATAAATACCCAGAAGTGGAATTGCTGTGTTGTATGGTAGTTCTATTTTAATTTTTAAAGGAACCTTCATACTGTTTTCCACAGTGGCTGCACTAAATTACATTCCCATCAACAGTGCACAGGGTTCCCTTTTCTCCACATCCTTGCCAACACTTGTTATTTTTCACATTTTGATAAGAGCCATTCTGACAAGTATGAGGTGATATCTCATGCGATTAGATTATTTTTAATATTTTATGAAAACTTGTTAATTTCAGCGAGGAGTACCTGGCCTAGCCGTTTGCTGTCACCTGTTAGGGCTCTTTTATTGGTTTTGTTTTCTTTGCATATGCTCAGTAAGCATTGAGTAGTAGTATTTCATTACCCTCTGAGTCCCTGCTTCAGCTAAGGTGCTGGGTAAGGTGCAGACACATCAAAGTGGAAAGTATGCTGCTGAAGAGCTTGCAGTTGAGTGGGACGTAGACATGCACACATAGGTCAGCATGGTAAATGGAGAAGTGGTGGTAGAAGCACGTACAAGCTGCTGTGGCAGCCAAGGGCTTCATTTGCTTATATGCTCATCACCCAGTGATGCCAGATCTGAGCCTTCCAGGATGAGGAGAGATTAGCTGGACAGGAGATTTTGGGAAAGTTTAGGGGACAGGAAGAGTTCCAGGTCGAAACAACTGTATTGATACAGACTTTGAAGTATGAAGAAATGTGAAAGTTCAGGGAGCAGGAAGTAATTATGTATGGTTGGATTAGAGTGTGTGTGAGAGTGATGAATCTGGAAGGGACGGAATCACAGTTGTCTTTGTAAACCATTCCAGAGAATCAGAATTATATTTTGAAACCCTGCGGAGCCAGTAAGAGATTATAGCGGGCACAGCAAGAACACTTGACTATATAGAGAGACTTAGTTTGAGGAAGGCATTTATTATATAAGATTATTCCTTGAAAAACACTTATTGAGCTAAAATAGTACAATGGACTATTTGTTGAAATGGTTATTTGTTATACTGACATTTTGGTGTTTTTGGTTTCTTAAAAAACTTTTAGTGATAGATTTGTTGGATAGGTTAGCAGTATTGATTATTCCAAATGAGGCCATTGCTGTCATGCAGCTGTATCAGGGCTTTGTTGTTAGACCCATGTAGCTAGTCTTGGCCCTCAGCCCTCCCTGGAAACCCCTTGAGTAGGGACACCTCCTGAGGTGTATTGGTTCTTGTTCTGTTCGTTATGCTACCTGGATGGCTTTCCAATGAGGCGGAATAACATACGAAGTAATGTATGTTTTACTGAAGCCTGTTCTTAAATATAGCTGTCAGTGTTATTCCTTTTTCAGATACTATATTTTTTTCTATGGACATTTCATGTGGATTTTTTTTATATCTTCTTTTTCTGTCCACATACTTTCCCCCCCCCCCCATCCGTTTTGAACATAAAGCGTCTACGTATAACTGCTCTTTTCAACTTTGTTGACTGCAAGTTCTTTCATCATCATTTCTTGGTCTGTTTGTATTGATTGATTTTTCTCCTAGTTCCGGGTTATCGTTTTCTGGTTCTTTGAAAATCTAGTAATTTTTTATTGTGTGATTGACACTGTAGATTTTACATTGCTGCTTTCTGGATTTTCTTATATTTCTCTAACATGTTAAATTTTGTCTGGCTTGCTGTTGAATACTTGTAATCCACTGGATTTTTTAAATCTTGTTTTAAATTTTGCTAGGACTTTAAAAAAGTAGCCTTTGGTCTAATGTTATTTTAGCTCTAATAAGGCTTCTGAGGATTCTTTTTGGTGTATTATGATTTTTTTATAAAATTTCTGGTGGGAACTGGAACTGTTCCCTAGCCTGTGAAAGCTTTGTAGGGAATTGTTTTCTGAAGTTCTCACCTGGTCTTGGGTTATTTTTCTCGGGCTTGAACAGATCAGTATTCAGCCAAAGATTTAGTGGGGACCCTCGGTATATTTCCAGAGCTTTTTTTTTTTTTATGGAGCTTTTTTTCTTCTTTGGTACTTTTGTCCTGTAAATTTAGACCTTTATCTCCTCAGCTCAGTGATTTTGGCTCTGTTTGGGCTCTCTCCCGGTGCTGCAGCCTGGTAATTGTTTTTTGGTGGGAAGTTTGTGCAGTCTTAGGACTTACCTTCTCTCTGGGATAGCAGTCTTGCATTGCCTTGTTTCTGGTGCCTGAAAACTTTTTTTTAATGTTGATTTTCTGGTTTTCTAGTTTAAAACATCTGATTCCTTTTACTCCATCTTGACTGAATGCAGAAGTTCACAGCAGTTTTTTTAAGGGAGTACTTCCTTTATGGGCTGAGAATTGTGAAACTGAGGGATGATAGGACTTTTGTAGGTGAAATATAATTAAGCTATAAAAGTGCACTATACTGTTTAATATGTAGGTATTTGCATAACATCTTTTCCTGTTGGTTTTGCCAAAGCACTGGCCATGTTTGCTCATTTAAGTTCGAATTTAGAAAAAAGTTTTGCTTTATGTTTAATATGGATCAGAATTTGTTGTCTTTAATTCTCATCATGGTTTTTTATGCTTTTGTTTAGCGATTGCCTCTTACTCATTTTTCTTATAGTGATTGTCAGTGTTTTGCACATGGTAACGTTCCAGGTAATTTTTGCTGATGTAAGTGTTGAAGTGAGGGGAAGATGGCATGGTTTGAAGTTGGGAGAAAGACAGACAATATTAATATATCATTCTGGGCCTTATAAATCATTATAAGGAGTTTTGATTTCACTTCATTCTAAATACAGTAGATAGCTTTTCATGGGTTTTGATTTTGGAGGAACGGGAATTGATATATATTTAAAGCATATTTTGTACTTAGATTATAGAGGGGCAAAAAGGATAAGGGAAGACCTATTAGGAGACCTGTTCAGTAATTCAAGAGATTATAGGGAAATGAAAAGTTTAAACATAATTTTGGTCATAATAGGACTCTGGTGGGTTAAATATGAGTTTTAAGGAAATGGAAGAAGCAAGAATAACATATAGGCAACTGTTGGCACCAGTTGTAATGAGTGGAGAAAACATAGGCATGAACAGATTTTGGGAGAAATCGAGGATGTATTATTTGCAGTGTATGAGCAATCCAAGTAAAGATGACAGGCAGTGCCCGGCCGGGTGTGGCTCAGCGGTTGATCATCGATCTAGGATCCAGGCGATCAGGGTTCAATTCTCGGTCAGGGCACATGCCCAGGTTGCGGGCTTGATCAGTGACTCTCTCATCATTGATGTTTCTATCTCTCTCTCTCCCTCTCCTTTCCTCTCTCTGAAATCAATAAAGATATATTAAAAAAAGAAAAAAAAGATGACAGGCAGTTTGACATGCAAGGTCTGGAGTGCAAAGGGGAGGTCTGGGATAGAGGTAATCGTTTTCAAGTTGCTATCATTTTGAAATAAAGACACTGATAACTGATCATTATTGCAGGAAGAGATGTACAGAGAGAAGAGAACTCAGGTCTTATTCCTGAGGAGACCCCATACTAGTAGTAGGATAGAGGAGTAGGAGCCAGTAAAAGAGAGGTAGGAGAAAGGACACATGAGGAAGAATACACCAGGGTAGTATATGGCGTCAGTGAAGCCAAGTGTAGCCAGTGCTACTGCGAGGGCAAGTTACTTGAGGACAGGTAGTATCCATTGATTGGACAACATGAGTTTCATTGGTGACCTTAATAACAGATTTTGGGGGCAGTGCAAGAAGTATATAGATATCAGTGGAAAAAATTAAAAGATAAATTGCTGCTTTTATTTCACTACTCACTGATTAATTATTTAAGCTATGATTAACATTATATGTTTTTATTTCAGGGAGGATATCGACCCTGCACTCCAAAGCAGGCAATATTAGGCAGCAATGCGTAACATTTCTTCATTATGTTAAAGTTTTCATCTTCAGGTAGGACGCCAGTTAAGTATTTTGATTACTGCATGAATTTCTGAGTACATATTCATCCAGACTTTGGTTGTTTATTGTATCTAATTGTTTTGTAGGTTCCTGACAGTACAGAATGCTCAGAATCATGCTCCTGTTCATCCCTATGAGGTTCTGGAGGCTCAGCTTCCCTCACTGCTGGTTGATGAGCTTCATGGATTACTCTTATATATTGGACACCTATGTGAACTTCCCAGCATTAATCGGGGAGCATTTATGAATCAAAATCAGATTGAGGTTTGACTTGTTTCATTTAATTTTTAAATTACCAGTTTTTCTCCCTACAAATAGTATTTATTCAAGAATGAAGGAAATCAGTCAGGAGGACAGCTCTAGACCAGACTACCTGAGTTGAAATTCTGTCTCCTCCTCTTATTAATTATGTCTCTGGGCAAGTAATACCTCTTGCCTCAGTCTCCACATCTATATAATTCGTATAGCTTTCCAGAGTTCTTAGGAGAATTAAATAAATGAAAATGAATAAAGCACTTAAAACAGTATACACTAAATCTGATAACTTCTCTATTCTAATTTATAACAGTGCAAATGTTTAAAAGTTTCAAATAAAATCAAATAACCTTTATTTTCTAAAAATATGTGTCATCTTTGCTTACTTTTTTTTTTTTTTTTTTTAAGATTTTTTCATTGATTTTTTAGAGAGAGGAAGGGAGAAGGAGAAAAAGAGAGGAATATCGATGTGAGAGTGAAACATCGACCAGCTGCCTCCTGCATGCCCCCTACTTGGGGATCAAGCCCACAACTCCAGGCATGTGCCCTGACCAGGAATCACCTGCAGCTGAATTGAACCAGCAGCCTTTTGGTGCATGGGCTAATGCAACCAACTGAGCCATACCGGCCAGGGCTCCTTTTTTATTATAATAAAATTCAAAAAGATTACCTTATAAAAGTTACACTTTCAAAAGCACTTCATTTTGCCTATTCTGACTTTTGAGACTTTTTCAGAATATGATTAAGATTGTTTTGACTGCCCTGGCTGGGTGGCTCTGTTGGTTGGAGTATCATCTCATACACCAAAAGGTTGTGGGTTCAATTCCTGGTCAGGTTACATACCCAAGTTGCGGGTTCAGTCCCTGGTTGGGAGGCAACTGATTCATGTTTCTCTCTCTCTCTCTTTCCCCTCCCTTTCCTCTCTTTCTAAAATCAATAAAAATATCCTTGGGTGAAGATTTAAAAAAAGATTGTTTTGACTGATGACCTTTTGCTCCCCTACCTTTTATTGTTCCATCTGAAGTTTTTTGCTTTTGTTTTTTAATTTGTCTTGTTAGCGTAACCCAGCTTATGGTTATAATTAACAAATTCTCCATAGGATAATGTGAGTTTAACTGGATGACAATTATACTTTCCCATGAATTCCCTGAACTCTTAACCTCTTCCATTCTATTTGACTTTACCAATTTTAATAACATTTAGTTTTTAGGAACATGTCTTTGTCAAAATGTTCAACTAAGTGTTTGTATATTTCTGTGAAATTGAACAACAACAACAAAAATTGACTATGGGAGATCAATATATCTAATAAAGCAAATAGAGTTCCAACTGAATTCACAGATTTATGTTTATAGAAAGCAAGTAGATAATTGCTTTTAATTGTGTCATTTAATAAAAATTAATAGATGTGGAGGAGGGATATTTTTCCTTCATTTTAGCCTCTAAATTCAAATTATTTTTCTGGATATTCATCAAGTGGTTAAGAAAATAATAACTTATCTAGGAGCAGAAATAAAGAATGTGTGTAAGGGTCCTCAAACTAGGTTTTGCCCTTCATAGGTTTTTTAATTAGGCAGACTTGAAAAGATAGGTTATTTGAAGATTTGAAGACTGAATTCTTAAAGCAGAGGAATGTAGTCTTCAATACATAAACAAAATCATACACTAAAATTCTTTTCTAAAACAACAGCGAAAACATCTTACAAAATAAAAGCATCTTTCAAGATTTTATATTTCCTATATTTTACCAATCTTATATATGAAAAGTATTAATTTAATTGGTATTTTCAATTGAGCATGTCTTTTATTTGTTTTGGAACTTAGTTTATTGGAAATATTTGGGTATTATGCATTACAAATATTTTCATTTATCTTTTTCAGCATTTAAGCTGACTTACTAGATAGATTGGACTTTTAAATAGTTATATTTGTCAGTGTTTTTCTTTTGTGTCATCTCTATGTTGATGTTAAAAATGTATTTGTTTTTTACATTTACCTCTTTAAATCTCTTTCTTAAAAATAATGCTCTGAGGTATGAAATCTAACTTTAGTTTCTTGCAAATAAGTTAATAATTCTGTCCTATTGAGTGACTCATGCTTTTCCCACTGATTTGGATATCATGTTTATCCAGTTCTCTTATCCCTATTTTTGCTGTTTTTTATTATCTATTCCTGAGCCAGTACTAATTTATTAGTGTAGCATTTTATTTTGTTTGCATATTTGATATGGCAAGTTCCTTCTGCAGCATTCTTTCTGGGTGTCTTAATAGAACATGTGTATAGTTTTTATTTTTATAGTGATACTAAATGTTGACTGGAAGAAGGTTATTGATAGTTAAGAGCACTGGCTTTTCAGCCAGAATTAGGTTTGAATCCTGATGCATGAATTGAGAGGTAATTTCTTTGCTTCTTTAAGTTTCTTAAAGGGCATGACAATAGTATTAACATGATAGTTTCAAGTTCTTGTTAAAATTCTTTATAGGAGTTCCTGGATATGTATTACATTTAGAAACATTTCCTAACTAAAGTCTAAAAGTCATGCAGATAAGTGTTTTTAAAAAAATTCTTTTACTGCCTTGTAGATGTAGTAGAATCAAAGGTTGGTTGAAGGGACCTTTACTATACATGCAGTTAGACCTAAGGTGGGTCTGTTCTAAGTCTTTAGATGAAAATATATCCTGTCCTGCTTTTAAAATCTCTAGTGAAAGACTCTTCTGATGAACAAGACAAAGGTTTTCCCTGAGCTTAGTGGTAGGTTAACTGATCCTTTGTCATGGTGCTTATGGAGGAGTGTTGTGATATATTATCAAATACCTTGTAAAGTGTTATGAATTCTCAGTCACAGTTGATAATATCATTCACAGCTTTTCCCTCCATCGTGGCATTTATTACATCTCCACTTGGATATTCATTGGCTGGTGCTAGAAATTCTTCAGATACTTGGTGAAAAATTGAGTAAGTTTATAGATTTCTGATTTATGACCTTTTTCTAATCTAAACTTTTATTGTTTTTCTAAAATTATAGAAGTAATAAAAGTGTTTTCTGTTTTTTTTAAATCAAATAGTAATCTAAGTAAAGTGTGAAACTCTTACTCCTTTTTTCCAGAGATAACTACTGGAAACAGCTTGATCTGTTTATCTTTCCATATTTTATATTAGAATGCATATATAGAAACTCATAGGTGGGATTTTTGCTTTGATTTCTAACCACAAGTGCTGCTGTTATATTTTTCTGTGTGGTTTTTTTAGAGATTTGTTCATGTTCATGCCTATGGTTTTACTTTATTCATTTAAGGGATGTATGTAAAGGTCTGTCATAATTTATTTAGCCAGGTTTTTTTTTTTTTTTAATATTTCAGTTATTTCCCTCTTTTCATGTTAGAAATAATAATATCCTGATCATCCTTATGTATATATATGTCTTTCAATAGTTGTACAAGTTATGCTGTGGAATAGATTCTTAGAATTGGAGTAACATGTTGCAGTTTTAATATTGTATATGCTCTCTGTTGCTGTAGAGTAAATTTCCCCAATTTGTAAACACTAACTATGAGCATGCCTTTGCCTCATACTATTGCCAGTAGTGGATATTAACAGTTATTTTTTGCCAACTGATATGTGAAAAATGATGATAAATCTCTATTTTTGCAATTTCTTGGTTGCCAGTAAAGTTGGACATTGTCACATAACTTTATTGCCTCTTTATATTTTTTTTTATTAATTAGTTTATAATCTTTTGCAAATTTTTCTTTTTTTTTTTTTAATTAGTAGAAGTTCATTACAGATAGTAATCTTTTATTTTGTATGTTGCCTATTATTTCTTGGTCTTGCTCTTTCGCATCTTTAGGTTCTATTTTAAGTTGACCAATATTCTGGAAATATTTAGTTGTAAAATAAATTATTATTTAAGTTATAAGGACATTTATTACCTCAATGCCTGCTTTTTAAATTAATTAATAAATACAAAGATACATATATGTCTCTATGTGTGTATACTTACATGCATACATGCACGCAGACATGCAGAGCTGTACACAAATACATAATTTTTTCTCCCCTGTGGACTCTTTTTTAAAAAAAATATTTTCTTTTTTTTAAAAATATATCTTTATTGATTTTAGAGAGGAAAGGAGAGGGAGAGAGAGAGAGATAGAAACATCAATGATGAGAGAGTCATTGATCGGCTGCCTAGCCTGCAACACAGGCATGTGCCCTGACCGGGAATCAAACCCCGATCGCCTGGATCCTAGGTTGATGCTCAACCGCTGAGCCACGCCCGGCCGGGCAAAAAAAAAAAATATTTTCTTAGAGCAACACTCACTCAGGTGGATTACTCTGATATAGGCACAAATTTTGGTATCTGTTACCTTTTTTTGCTATACTTCATGCAAAAAAACAATTGCACATGGCTAGTTTATCATTGTTTGTTGAAAGAATGTTTTATTTATTTTTATTTTTTAAAATATATCTTTATTGATTTCAGCAAGAGGACAGGAGAGGGAGAGAGAGAGAAACATCAATGATGAGAGAGTCATTGAACGACTGCTCCTGCACATCCCCAACTGGGGATCGAGCCTGCAACCTGGGCATGTGCCCTGACTGGGAATCAAACCCCAATCACTTGGATCCTAGGTTGACGCTCAACTGCTGAGCCACGCCCAGCAGGGCAAGAATAATGTTTTAAAGGCTTTATTGGTTAGAAATATGGGTGAAGAATTTCTAGTGTTTACCCTCTTATTTTTTTCTCTTAAATGATCTTGTTTGGTTTCTTTACAAAGATGGCCACATTTAAAAAAGAGAAATCTACTGAATGGTAATTGAAAGGATTGAAACTTTCTTTAGGTGATGTTTATCAGTGTTCATATAAGAAAGGAGTTGTAAAATGTAACTTCTATTTGCAAAAATTTGCTTTTAAGTGCATAATTTACAGTTTTGTTATAAGTTAATTTAAAGGTTTACAGTCACTTTCCTCTTTACTGTAGTTTTAAATAAAATTTATTACATTTTTAGAACAAGTTGTATATAGTCAGCAGTTTTTTAATCTGGCTGGTGACAATTTAACCAATGTCAGCCTATTTGAAGAGCACTGTGAAAATCTCCTTGGTGATTTAATAAGGCTGTCACTCAACAGATATGACAAGGTAATGCTTTAAGAGTTTATTTGTATTTTTGATATTTAATGGCAATAGTTAGTACTTAATCCATGTGGTTTAAGTTTATAAGAATGTAATCTAAATTCTTGTTAATTCTTCCCATTTTGTATTTACTATTATCTGGGAGTTGAATAGGAAAAGAAGTTGGTTTAAACATTTAAAAGAGGCTGGAATTAGTTTTAGACCTGCTATTTTTTTAAAGCTTTTTCATCTTGTCAAAAATAAATAAATAAAAACAATGTTTATGATAATGACTGGAAATTTAACTTCAGTTTAAATAGGAGAGGCCAGCCCTTTAATAATCTAGTGAAATAATGAAAGAGATGAGTAATTAACTAAAGTTTGTCGATAAACTTAAAAGGTAGTTTTAGTTCACAAATTTTAAGGGTAGTTCACTTGTTTTCATAAAAGTTCTAGCATCATGGTGGAAATTACTTGTTTTAACTAAATTGTATTTATATATAGTGTTGAATGCAGACAGATTTAAAGGTGTTTGAGTACACATTCATTTTCAAGTAATGGAAATTTATAGATTATCATTACTTATTTCTGATTACAAGCATAAACCTTACTAATGAAAAATCAGGATTTATAATTTTTTAAAATGTAGATTGTTTTATGTATTATCAGTATCTTTTTAATCTATATGTTTATAATTAATAGGAGCAGATTAATCAGATATGATATAGTAATGCCTTAAAGTTACCTTTTACAATGTATTGTGTTAGATATGTATATGTAATGTATGTGAAATAATGTATAATGAATTTCAGAAGTTTAGCTATACTTGTAAGTATAGACAATATTCTCTGCATTATTTAAGGCCATCGAGGATACATTTGTTATAAAAATGGTAAAGTTGTTTAACCTTTATATAGCTCTAATAATTGTGTTTATTCTGACTTGCAAACATTTTTAGTCTCCTTAACAGTGAATCAAAAATTATTTTCTAATTTTTTTACTACATGTCTTTTTAGTGTGGCTGATGGATTAGATCAAAATTAGGAATCCATGTGGCTGTGGCGAAATGTAGCACACCCCGTTTTTGTAAATAGAACTTTACTGGAACTCAGCCCCATCCTTTTTTTACTTATTGTCAATGGCTGATGTTACACAACAGTGCCAGAGTTGAGTAGATATGCAAAGACCGTATCATGGATAAAGCCTCAAGTATTTATTATCTAGTTCCTTACAGAATGTTTGCTGACCATTGGACTAGATAATTAAAGAAGAGAGTTTTTGTTAAAAGTTGAAAATAAAATTTATTCTGTGCTGTTGGTTTTACAATGGGGGATTTTAAAAGTTCATGAAATGGCACATTTTTATAAAGAATTTTATGTAATTAAGTATAAATTTTAAGTCATCTAGATCATTCTTCTAAAATATTTGGGATGATGTGTAGCATGTAAAATTCTAAAGTAACTCATTTGCATTCTTTTCTACAGGTTAGGCCTTCTGAAGCATTAACGAGTCACCATTGCCTGTGTCCATGCATTAAAGAATTATGGGTTCTACTCATTCATCTTCTAGACCACAGAAGTAAATGGACTCTATCGGAAGTAAGTTGTAAAGTGGATGTATTAGTTATTGTTACTAATTATGCAGTGGTTTTGGCCAAAAAAAGTCTTACAGCATTCCTCCTTTATAGGACAACCACCAACAACAAACAGAGCGTTAACTGAGTACTAAATACCTGCTACATTTTAAATCCTAAATTGGTAATATGAAACATGTAAGAGAATTATAAAATTGGACTTATTTTCTCAAGTTTTCTTTTTTTGTTATGTCAAGAATCAGGCTAAAATATTTAATATCCTTTAGTAATTCAAGAAACATTTTAGTTAGGAAATGTGACAGATATAGATTTGAAAAGAAATAAAACAGGTTTCTGTTAATCAATTTTTCAGTATTATTTCAAGGAGGGATGAAGAAAAGCGCAAAGAGGAAGATAGGAAATTTTCTTTGACCTCATTTTGAGCCAAGTCTTCATAATGGGGCTTTATTTAATTTCAAGTGTTATGGATTAGGAGAAAAAGAGAAATATCCATAGACAGAAGTAAGTATAAATAATTCGTTATGAAATGATACTTAAAATGGTTTATGTTATATGAAAAAGTACTTTTGATAACTTATGGGATTTTTAATTTCCCACCTTTCCACAATTTGGGGTTTGGGTGCTGCTATCTCATTTTAATAATGACTGTATTTTTGCAGGTTTACAAGTACTTTATTTATTTATTTACTTATTATTTTTTTAATCCTCACCTGAGGATATGCTTATTGATTTTTAGAGAGGAGAAGGGAAAGAGAGAGACAGAGAGAGAGAAGAAAACAAATATCAATGTGAGAGAGAACATCAATTGGTTGCCTCCCATACGTGCCCTGACTGGGGATTGAACCCACAGACTTTTGGGATGAAGCTCCACTCAACTGAGTCACACCGGCCAGTGTGCACTGTATTTATTTTGAGTTATTTTAGCAGTAAATTTACTAAATTAAATATAACTAAAATAAAGTAAGTTTCCTAAGTATGAGTTTCTTGTATTTTCACTTATTATTAAGTAAGAAAATTTTTTCCTGGCATTTTGGTTTTTCAGTACAGTTCGGCGTTCTAAGAGATTTGTATATTACAAAGTTTCAGCAACTTTTTTCCCTTTGATGTTTTATTTCATTGACATGGTAAAAATCAATTTTCTCTTTTTCTGCAAAGCTTATCTTTATTAGTTAAGAATTTTATAATTTTTAGAAATGTTCTTATTTTATAAATTTTAGACTTGAAAGTGTAAACCACATATAGTTAGTGTAGGCATATTTATACTTGTTGCCATTAGACTTTTTCTAGATTTTAAACAGAAAACTAGGCATAATTTAAAATATTAATTATAGAAACCTGCATAGTAATATATATTGTTTAACCTAAATGATTTGTATGCTCTTCATTTTATGTAGTAACCAGATTTACTTGTCTTAAAATAATAAATACTATTTTGTTTTTAAAATAGTATTAAAATGAGTTATATTATTCTCAGAGTTCAAGGCCACTTTATTTGAAAGTCAAATTAGGAGTTTATATTCTTGATAGTAAGACAGTTTGACCTTCCTGCTTAAAAAAGTAATCTGATCTAATTGTGCTGGGTATTATGTAAGAAGCATTTTAAGTGTGTCAGTGAGCTTGTAGAAAGTAAGAAACACTGAGGCCAAATACTAAATATAGGTGGGAACTCAAGTCAGCTGAACACTGAAGCTGCCTTATCAATTTAGAGGCAGTTGCTGAATTGTAGAGACTTGAACATTAGCTTTCATACCTTATAAGGCATAAGCATAGAGAGATAAAGCTCAGAGTTGACCCAAGTCAATAGCCTACTATTATACCAACTATCCCTAAACACAGGCTCCTAGAATGATGAACTCAAACCTCAGCTAAATCTGTAGGGAACATTGCCTGTCTTCAGCTATGGTGCATTGTGGTTTAAAATCATGTATTTGTGTTTTTGTTTTTGTTTTTTTTAAATATATCTTTATTGATTTTAGAGAGAGGAAAGGAGAGGAGGGAGAGAGAGAGATAGAAACATCAATGATGAGAGAGTCATTGATCAAGCCCACAACCCGGGCATGTGCCCTGACCGGGAATCAAACCCCGATTGCCTGGATCCTAGGTCGACGCTCAACCGCTGAGCCATGGCCGGCCGGGCTAAAATCATGTATTTGTTATTGCAAGCCGGCAAGTTCATGGTGCGTAGGTGGTACTAAAAATTTCAAGCCAGTGACTTCTAAAACCCAGTGACATTGTCTAATAGCCATGGACAATGGGTGGACGCTTAAACTCACAGCTTCCCACGTAACCTCCTCCAAAATACAGAACAGCAAGAACAAGTGAAAATACACAAAAAAAACCATGTTGCTAGCATAACTACAAGATAGGACTATTCAAAGCTGTAAATTAAAAGTAAAAACCACCAAAGCTCTACCACAAAACTTTCTGCAAGCAAGGGTAGTCAGAAAAATTGCTCAGAGGAGGGAGGAAGGGAGCTAGGAGAAGTCATAAAAGTTGGTCTAAAACCATTGCCAGAATGTGAAAATAGTGAAAATGTTTCCTTATAGATCAGAGAACTGATTATACCATAGGAACATAAAAGTGTGCATTACATGAGGAGGCAGTCTTTGAAGGTAGGGCTTCTGGGAATAAAAATGTGGAAAGGAAGTGGCTCCCCCTTGGTGATCGAGTGGTGAAAGTGACTGGAAGTAAAAGCAGAAAATGTAGAGTCTTGCAAAACAAAGGAGAAACAAACAAAGAAACAAAAACAAAACTCACCCACCACCACCACCAAAAAAGTGGAAACCCAATAAAGAATAGGACTTTGGTACACGGACAAAAGAGGGCTCCACTGAACCAGGAATCTTAAAGTAGCTCAAATCTACAAAATGCAAAAGAAGGAAACTAAACAGACCTTTCTAAAGTTACTACAAGAAAACAGAACTGATATACTTTACTCAATGATACTCTCTTTCCCAGAAACAACTATAAAGCAGAAGAAAATTGTAAGACAACACTGCAGACAGAATTAAATAGACAAGGATTTGGGTCTGTAATAAAAACACCTTGAATAAGATATTCCATTGTGGAAATAAATAGGCCAAAAGACAGGAATGAATAGAGTAAACTGAATGCAGGAGAGAAATGGAAATAAAAATTATTTTAGAATTGACTGAATTACAAGGTCCCTAAGGAGAATAGATGCAAATGAAAATTTAATAAGGGGCATATAAGAAAGGCAACCAAAGGAATAAAAATGAGATAAAGGAATATAAAAGGTTAGAGGGAAGAAGGTTGAAATGGAAGACAGGCAAAGAATAACGGTATGTTTAAATGGAGTCTCAAAGAAGGAAAAACAGTGGGATATAACTAACATTCAAAACGATGAATGAATCCAAGAAAACATTTCAGAAATAGAAGAGGAACTAAATTCTCATATTGAGAGAGCCTACTAGAGAACTGGAAAGATTAACTCCTAATAATCCAGGCTGAGACATAGCCTGCTGAAACCAACTTCAGGCATACAGAAAATGTCTTCACACCCTCTAGGAAATGTTCAGATGCTCAGGAAAAAAGACCCAGAACTCTGCAGTCAGAAGAGGGCCCTCACCGGACAGTGCTGACACCCTGACCCCGTACCTTTAGCCTCTAGAACTGAATGAATTAATATGACACAACAGACCAAGCCTCATCTTAAAGAAAAGTAGCTTAGGTCCTACCTTTTACTTTGTGGAGATCATGTGGACTGTAACTATGAGATGGTTCCTTAATAAAAAGCTCGACTAAGAAAAAGTGGCCCCACCTGGCCAGGTGTGGCTCAGGGGTTGAACATCAACCTAGGATCCAGGTGATCGGGGTTCGATTCCCGGTCAGGGCAAATGCCCGGGTTGCAGGCTCAATCCCTAGTTGGGGACGTGCAGGAGGCAGCCGTTCAATGACTCTCTCATCATTGATGTTTCTGTCTCTCCCTCTCCTTTCTTCTCTGAAATCAATAAAGATATATTTAAAAGAAAAAAAGAAAAAGTGACCAAACCAAAAGGACACAACAAAAATGCCCTAAAACAACAAAGAAACAAGTTAAAAATTACTCTTTGCACTGGCCATCTGACATGCAGTGGCTTTGGGGACCCAGATGGATGTGGGTTAACTGAGAAGGAAAAACAGAAAAAGCATCTGAAAGCTTCAGGAGTCACAGGGAAGCTTCTTCGTTCCATCTCCCTGGGAGTTAATGGTTGCACTGAATGCTGACAGTAGGCTGAGGCTCATAGGGCCCATGCTTAGACGTGCTCCAGATTGCTGAAAACGGTTTTCTTTTCTATCTTATACAAGGATTTAAAAAATTTACAGCATGACAATACTGACACAGTGTGCTCAGTTTATTTTTTAAAAGAAATTATGGGTATGTATTTGTGTGTACACTAACATTCTTGCGGAAAGAAATACTTAGTTCTCCCCTCCCCCCCAGTGGGATTTTAAGTTTTCCTGCTGAGAAAGGGACTTTTTTGCTGCCAGATCATTGTTTAAAGGATTAATGCTCTAAGGAACTTATCCAGAGGGGAGAGGCGGTTCAGGGTTATTAAGTTATTTTCAAATGGTGTCTGGGCTGCTGCTCACCTTTGTAAAGGCAACAGGCTGCTGCTTTTCAGGGTGACAGGATAAGAAGCAATTAGAGAAGCCTAGGAGAGGCTCGGGAATGTTTGGGAATTCACACATACCCCAAATTACGTGGGAACTTGAAGAATGAAAATAAACTAATTTGATTAAGGACATATTTGATCAAGTATCCCAGAATATACCCTAAGCATGCAGCCAATACTGGATATATCTGTATGAGTGTTTTCCTAAAAAACCCAACATTCATTATCTAGTAGACTTCAGTTAGACTTCAGTTTCCCAGAAGAGAAGGAAAGCTAATTAATATTCTTTGAGTGATGTTTCATACATACCAGAAAGCAGAATGGGTGTGAGGTTAAGTAAACTCTTTAAATAACTCAGAATATATAAAGCTGGATTTCAAATGCAGATTTATTTGATGGCACAGCCCGTTTTTTTCTACCACATGATTATGTAAGAATGTACATGTTTAAGAAAGAGAAAGAAAGTGAAGGAATGAATGAAATAATTTTCTTTTGGGGAAGCAGATCTAAATATATTTTATGTGCACTCTCACATTTCCAAAAGTGCCATGAATGAGATAGGAGACACCTGTGCAATATAGTAGAGTTTTGGGCCTGTACACGTTATATTTCAGCTGCCACAAATATGTGTATATGTATACGTGTTGCCACCTTTAAGCACTACATACAGAATGTTACAAAAACTTTCTGTAAATAAAAACTTATAAATGCAAAAAAGAGAGAGAAATACATATATGCTTAGAGATATTGAAACATATCTCTAAATAACCTGTAGGTAAAAAGAGGATATGATGGAAATTAAAAATATAATAATAATGAAAGTTTTTATTGATTTTTAGAGGGAGAGGGACAGAGGGATGGAGAGGTAGAAACATCAATAGAGAAATATCGATCGGCTGCCTCCTGCATGCCCTCCACTGGGGATCGAGCCCACAGCTTGGGCATGTGCCCTGGCCAGGAATCGAACCATGACCTCTTGGTTCCTAGGTCAACGCTCAACCACTGAGCCCACACCGGCCAGGCTTTAAAATTTTTTGAAGGAAATAACTAACATACTACACGTAGCTTTGGGACTGCAGCTAAGGATATAAAGAAGGAAATTTATAACTTTAAATACCAATGTTAGAGGAGAAAAAATTGGAAATTAATAAGCTAAGAAGTTAGGGGAAATAAATCCCTGCATAATAAACCTAAAGAAAGTAACAAGAATAAAAATAGCACAGAGTTTTCAAATTGAAAATAATAAAGATGATCAAATCAATAAAAAAGACCAGAACTCTAAAAAATTGGTTCTACAAAAAGATTACTAAAATTGGCAAATCTTTCTTGAGATGATTACAGTCAATGCTGGAAATAAAAGAACATGATTTCAGATTCTGCAACTATTAAAAAAAAAGTTGAGATATTGTCAACAACCTTATGCCCAATAATGTGAATATATGAAGTGGACAAATACCTAAAAAAAACCTTACTAAAACTCATCAAATGTTCAGCGGTCAATTAGGTAAATTGTTTTATTATGTAGTCATATATTGGAATATTCTGTTGAACTGTGGTTATACTCCTTAATTTGGATGTATCTCAGAAGCACCATGTGAAGAAAAGGGGCAAGTTACCAAAGAGTAGAAACAGGCCAGTTAATAGACACTTCTCCAAAGAGGACATACAGGTGGCCAATAGGTATGAAAAGATGCTCAACATTACTAATCAGAGAAATGCAAATTAAACCACAAGATTACCTCGCACTTGTCAGGATGGCTGTCAACAGTAAATCAACAAACAGGTGCTGGGGAGGGCGTGAGAAAGGGAACCACTGGTGGTGGGAATGCAGGGTGGAAAGCAGTGTGGAGTTACTTCAAAACTTTAAAATAGCTGCCTTATGACCCAGCTATTCCACTTCTGGGAATGTATCCAAAGAAACCTGAAACTAATTTGAGAGAATATATGCCCCCCTGTGTTCATCGCAGTGTTATTTACAATAGCCAAGATTTGGAAGCAGCCCAAGTGCCCATGAGTAGACGAGTGGGTACAAAAGCTGTGGGACATTTACACAATGGAATACTACTCCACTGTTAAAAAAGAGGGAAACCTTACTCTTTTAGGCAGCATAGATGGACCTGGAGAGTATTATGCTGAGCAAAATAAGCCAGTCAGAGAAAGACAGGTATCACATGATCTCACATGTGGAATCTAATGAACAAAATAAACTAACAAAAGAGAAACAGACTTATGGATACAGAGAACAGACTGACAACTGTCAAAAGGGATGGTGATTGCAGGGCTGGGTAAAAAACGTGAGGGGATTAAGCCAAAATAACAACTCAGATACTACAGTATGGTGATTATGGGTGGTGGTGGAGGGAGGTAGGAGAGGGTAAAGGGAGGGGACAAATGGCGGTGAAAGGAGTCTTGACTTGGGGTGATAAACACATGATACAATGTACAGATGATGTATTATGGAATTGTACACCTGAAACCTATATAATTTTATTAACCAATGTCACCCCAATGCATTCAATTAAAAAATGAAAAACTGTTTATTAAAAAAACCTCAAAACAACAGGTGAAGCCAAAAATACATGATTTGGGCTTATATACCTATGTGGCAAAACTTACAAAAACAAGGGAATGATTTATTATGCAAGTCAGGATAGTGATTACCCACGTTGGGAGAAGATGATGTGGGGAACATGTAGGATCTTTCTAAAATACTATTCATGTTCTAATTCTAAACATGAGTATTTTTATTGTTCTAGTTTTATATATTTTTTATTTTCTTTTGCATGTATATTTCATTATAAAAACGGAGGGAAGAGCCCAAATCAAAGGTTATCGGATCAGTGTCTATTTTAATTGAGTCATATTACCTCTGTTTCTATAGTCGTTTTGGAACTGGTTGAATAAACTACTTAAAACACTCTTTGAAAAATCAAGTGAGCAGAGAAGACCTTCTGCACCTGTAATCCAGTCCAGGGATCCATTAGGTTTTAGTTGGTGGATTATTACTCATGTAGCATCACTTTACCAGTTTGATCGCCACGGAGCGCCAGATGAAATGGTAAGATTTTATTTTTTTAAAACTTTATTATATTATCAATTAATACATATTTTGGTAGACAAATTAAAAAGTAAATGAGCAGAAACCACAGCAAAAATTAGGTCATAAGCCTACAGAGATAAATTCAGCTTCTGAATCTAGAAGCTGTAGACCTTTCTGTAAACATCTTGAAAAATCATGATCTTTCTGTTTTTATTGTTTGAGAAAAGCAATTTGTAGAAGAGTTGGGATCTAGTCCTGGTTCTGCTACTAAGTAGTTTTGTGGCCTTTAGTGAATTACTTAAAACTTCCTGGGCCTTTGTCCCCTCACCCAGTTATCACAGGATTGGATTTTCAGAAGATTTCCTCTATTTCTAAAATCTGTAAGATTGCTGAAGGGAAAGCATATTTCCCCAGAAAGTAATTAGTAGGTTTTGTGAATATTTTGGTAAAATTATTTCCTCAAAATAACACTTCTTTTTTTTGAAAATATCTTTATTGATTTCAGAGAGAGGAAAGGAGGGGGGAGGAGAGGGATAGAAACATCAGTGATGAGAGAGTCACTGATCGGCTGCTTATCCCGCAACCTGGGCATGTGCCCTGACCGGGAATCGAACCCTGATCTCCTGGATCCTAGGTCAGTGCTCAACCGCTGAGCCACGCCTGGCCAGGCAAAATAACACTTCTTCATAGAAGCTTTACACAAATATATTGTCATCTCTTAAACAATTATGAAGTTTACTTCAAATACAATGACAGATTTTACCTAGTACATTAACTTCTAGTTAGAAACATTTTTTACAGTGTTATTTAAAAAGCCCTATGAGTGAAACCAGGTGGTAGGTATATTTATTTGAGGCCCTATTTATATATAATTTCTTCCATGTTCAGAAATGAATAGCATAGTATTATATCATCCCATCACTTCCGTAAAATCAACATCTAGAATCTTGAAGCCAGTGTCTCTATATTTTCAAAATTGGTCTTTTTTCTGGGAGTGGTTCTTATACCTGGCTGATCATCAGACCTACCTGTGAGTTTTTTAAAATTCAGATTTTTAGGTCTCAACTCTGGAGTTCCTGATTTAGTAATCTGTTTTGGAGTTTGGGAATCCTTATTTTTAAAAAGTTCCTTGGCTCTCATACTATAACAGGTATGGGAACTATTGCTTTACGAAACATGTTTCTTGTTGGACTTGACAAATTTTCCTCTCTTTGGAATATTGAACAGAGTCAGCTAGAAATCTCCATGGAATCTGAGGGGCAATTAGTATTGACATTATGTCATAGAAATGGAAAGGCCATCATGAGGTCCTCTAGATGATCCCCCTAATAATAAAAGGCCTGCTAAGGGGATCCCAAGATAAAGTAATGTAGAGTCAGAAAGAGTTCTGAGAAGTTCACACACAGCTTGGTATCAGTGTATTTTAAGAATTCTTCCATACATGGAGCAAGGTCAGTAGTAGAATGAGCTTTTCATAGAGAAGAATTGTATGTCCTTTGTTTCTGTACCTGAGTCCTTACCATGCTGATACACAGTAAATACTCAACAAATATTAGCAATTGCCATTATTACTATAGTATCCCTTTTATTATTTTTGTGGAGTTACATGACAATGTTTCACATCTTTTTAATTTTTACAATACTAGAACAACATTAAAGAACCCGAAAAACCTACCTATAATTCTAAGGTCTGTACTTAGCATTTTTATTCTCTTCCAACCTTAATTCCTCTAAGTACATACTGTATTTCTGAATTGAATCAGTATAAATAAATATGGTAATTAGTCAAGCACTTCTGAGTTCCTATTGAGTGGCTGTTATAGTATTAAGTGCCAATGATAGGATACACATGAAACAGATTGTACTGCCTCTCTCTTTAAGGAACGTGTTTTCAGGTTACTATTGCTTGTTGGAACTGCATTAACACTCATTTGAGTGAGTGGTATATTTCAGTAGTGGTTGCTGTTGACCCCCAGATAGCCACATTAATATATGTATCATTACTATTACTATTATAGTGTTGAATTGTATTAGCACAAACATCCACAGTAGCATTGCTGAAAGCACTCTATTATACAGAAAGTTCCATAGGAGATTATTGCTTTTACTAGTTCTGAATCAAGATAGTAAATGAATTTTCTGTATTTAAAATAGCTTAACCTTTGTGTTTTTATGTTTTTCAGCAGTTCTTGTGTGATTTCCTTTTGCCAAGATACATGTTTTTAAAATCTTAATTCTTTTAAAGTTATGTAAAAGGTTTTAAGAGGAAAGAGAGCCATAATATTTGAAAAAGAACCTTTCATATGATAAAAATAATAAAGATGTGCATATGTATGTATATGTGTAATGTAAAATACATTCCTTTTATTCACGATTCCTCAAAGAGTCAAATATTTCTGGACTTCTTAATGGCTTTAAAAAAACACTAAAGCTTTCCACAAATAGGGGTCATATCTTTAGCATATTGCATTTGCAAGCTGTTTAATATTTCACAGTGACTATTCAACTTTTATCTCAGTGAAATGTTATAAAATAGGTGAGAGGGTAATATCTCCATTTTACAGGTATAGAAACTGAGGTACACAGTGCTTAAATACCACCTTATTTTTATCAGTTAAACTTGATATTAGGATTCTCCTGAGGAGCGCCTTTTAAGAATAGGTCTTTGGGAAGGTAACCATGTATACCAGTTTGCCATTAACAGCCCTAGTTTATGCCTATTATCCCTTCGTTCCATCTAGTTAGTTTTCCTTTTACTCAAAAGTGCCTCGTTTGGTTTATAAATCATGTAATCTTTTCTAATCAATGAACATAAAAACTTATTGACTCATCAGAGCTTGTAAAGGATGTTAATTTGGGCCTAGGATGTGTTTAGATTAGAATTGTGAAAATTACCTGAATTATTCTTTTCTCCTTAAGATGTATTAGCACAGCCAGCTACCATAATGCGTTAAGCACACTTTATTCCACTAAAGAGTTATCTGGTGTGAGAGGATGATATAAAGTAATAATGGTTAGTCATATGTTCTGCAACAAAGAAATAACCTCTGGTCCTCTGTTAACCATAGAGATGTTGCAGTTTTTAAATGTGAAGTGCTTTGCCCTGGAGATGAATCTGAAAGCTTTGCATTTTAAGTAGGTTTCAGATATAGTTAATTTTTATTTTAAAAGTTTTTGTAAATGGACTTTTGCTATATGTGTATTTAAACCACAACACTTGCCAGTTGCTTAGTATAGGCCTATAAGGAAATGTGGTATCTCACTTCTCATAATCACCTACTTTAAAAGCAAATATAGTTTGAAGAGAAAAATTACCTTTGAGCATTGCAAGCATCAATTTAACAGTTGTATCTCTGTCCATAACATAGTGCAGTCAGTCAGGCCAGCTGATGCTCACCTTTGAAACATCTGAAATGGTGGGTAGATAAAAAATGTGAAATGAAACCTTAAAATTAGAGTTGTACCAGGTTGCCTAGTTCACTGGAAGTGGAGGATGGGGGCTCTATTTTACATTTCTGGTGGAGATACCACCTCTGCTGAAGCCCAATTCATGCTTAGTTTTGACTATGGGATAAGAAATGTACAGCACAGCCCCAAATCAGTGACTCCTACCTTTTTTCTTCAGTGGAGTTAAGTTACATATAACAGTATATAGAAAAATTGCTGTAACTGCTCAAAGTTAGTTTTTCCTATGAAAGAAATGTCTATATTCTCTTGATACCTATTCTCTTCCTCACATTTGATTTTGGCAGGATACAGTGGCCATTCTTTCCTCTGAGTTATGGCTTATTTTTGTTTTTGGTGATAGCCACAATACTGATCCATGGAGTTGAAATTCTATGGACAGGAATTACACTTCTCCTTTATAATCCATACGATTCAAATGCCTTGATAGAACTGAGTAATTGAAATGCCTTGATAGAACTGAGTAATTGAAGTGTACTCATAAGCACTATCAAGTTGTAAAGCTACAAACATCTACCCTGTCATGTTCCTGTTTATTTGGGACTAGTGGTAACTTTTTCTTAGTGCAGAATGATATAAAGGTAAATTGCTCATAACTGAGGGAAGGCTTGTTAGAAAAAGAAAATCAGTTAACTGATAACTTGGTATAATGGAAGGAACTCTGACTTTGGAGCCAGACCAACTGGGATTTGAATACGTGCTATGGCTCATATATATATGATCTTTCTGAGACTTAATTGTGTTATCTTTGAAATGGCATTTTTTTTGAGGAAGTAATAATGTAAATACCCTAACACAATGTACATATATTATTGATAGAACAAAACTGCCTCCATTTTGTGAACCTTTTAGGAAAAACTACTAAGTTTTAGGGGACTACTCTCATTTCTGACACCAACTACAGGCTCAGGGATTCCCAAAACTATATAATTTACTTGGACTTACAGAACTCACTGAACCCTATTATACTCACGGTTATAGTTTATTACAGGGAAAGGATTTAAATTAAAATTAGCCAAGGGTACATAATGCAGAGTTGAAGAAATGTACCAAATGTGTAGTTTCTGTTCCCCCCCGCATTAATGTATGACTGCAGACTGAGTGTCAAGTGGACTTGGTATCCTAGGAGAGAAGGTCTTGTAGGCTTTCCTGTTGGAAACGTGGAGTTATTTTCAGTTTCTAGCCTTTGTGAAATATTTTGGCTCTGAGAAAGTCCTTTGTGACTGTCTTGCTTACTGTGGGGAATCTTTTAGATAGTTGAGGTTGCCAGATAACTGACCATTTCCATAGCACTGTGTAAATTTTTTCCTTATTTTCTGTGTAAAGGTTTTAGTTACTTGTTTACTGGAATAGACTGTCTTGAGACTGTTATGCGTAATATGAAGGAAAAAGTCTCATGAGTAAAATACAGAATAAGAAAGAACACTCGGGGCATAATAGCCCCCAAAAAATAAAAGCTTTTCCCCCCGTTAGATTACATCTGACAGCAAAAATTAAATAATTTTATAGAAGTACCACTGCTTAATGAAACAACTCCTTACAAGGTTTATATTGGATTGGAATAGTTGTAAATTTTTTCTACCGAGTCTCAACCAACTCTTACAGTCATTTTAGGTATTCAAGAAGTTGTAGTGAGGTCTGATGTTGGACAGAATGTTTGCACTTCACACTTTGCTTGCTATACCATAAATTTTGATTTATAATTAAGAGCAATAATTTTGATACAGTAACATTTTCTCCCTTCCTAGAGACAAATGGAGTCAAATTGGAACTTTGTGGAAAAACTGCTGAAAAGGTCCATCAATGTTCAGGTATGCACTTAAAGTGAGACAATTTGTGGGCTTGGCTAAATTTTTCTGTTACAGATTTTATTTGTAAGAACCAAGCAAACTTAAAATGATTTAAATAACAAACTTAGTTTACTTATTAATAACCTGTGATAGAAATCATCATTCTTTGTTTATGAAGTGTCAGTGTACAATAGTTCCTATTAGTGACTGTCCTTTGAAGGTTTTTATTTTTAACATTGAGTTGCCAGTTAAAGGACAAAGATAATTATCCTAGTTGGTAACTTTGACAAAATGTATTCAAAATAAGGAGTAGGTGCTTCAGAACCATAAGCCATTCCTCGACTGTGTAATGTCACGGCTAAGAGACACAATGAGGGAGACAGTCAGTGGCACTGGAAATTCAGCTCCGCCTCATCACAGCAGGAAGGGGACTTGCCTTGCTGAGCAATTTGTCTTACAGGCTTGAATCTTACTCTAGCTGATAAGGTCCCAGGTTCTGAGCCCTCATTTCATACCTTATCATTTTTCTTTCTGCAGAGCTGTTAATGTAGTGCCTCATGGCCCACAGGTCAGATCTGACCTCCTTTTAAAATAGTTTTAAATGTGCTGTTCATCACATCCTTAAACATATTGTATTGTAGTTCTTAAAGTTTTGTAATATAAGTTATTTGTAAGAGTTTAA
Organism: Miniopterus natalensis; assembly: GCF_054644295.1. Lineage (NCBI taxonomy): Eukaryota > Metazoa > Chordata > Mammalia > Chiroptera > Miniopteridae > Miniopterus > Miniopterus natalensis. Next base: position 49,431,285 of record NC_142085.1, on the reverse strand, counting down.
GGGAAAATTTTAGTTAAGAATTTTTTAAATTTGGAAAATAGATTACTTTTCTGTTAAGAAATATTTTTAAAACTGGAAGAGGAATGAAAAGGAAATATGGTAGTAAAAAATTGCTGTATATATAGTGCACACACACATGCACATTTATTTCATAATCATACCTTTGAAAATCATTTTAATAGCTTGAAAATTTCTTCTCCTTGTTATATATTTAACTCTTAATATTTTTAGGTGAAACATACAAGTTCTAAGTATGAGGTAAGATTTCTAGGTTAGAATTCCAAAGACCTCTGCATATTTAAGTTGTATCAGAAACAAAAGAGCTATTATTCCTATTGTAAAAGTTTTGGTTTATTTTTAATTTTTTCTGTATCATTTTAATTGGCTTTATTCTCTGTTGTTTTTGAGAACACATTGATTTAGTAATTCAAGTTTCTTCCATGTATTTTTTTACTTCAAGAATATAAGGAATCACTAAAAATGTTCGCTGTTTACAACAACTATTACTCCAATCATAATGCCTTAACATAGCTTAGAAACCTCTTAAACTTACTTTCAGCTCTAACAGCATTTCTTAAAAAGGCTGTTAAGGTTCATATGGATAAATGTCCATCTGCCCATAGGTCAGGGACAGCAGGAGAATGATCATCTTCTCTTTTCCATAGAAAAGTTTTTTTCCTGCTGCATTTCCTAAAAGTTTAAAATGTATGTACTCTGCCAATCTTCCGGTTTTTAAAAGAGCAATTATATTCTTATAAAGAATTTGACCTAGTACTTAGGACTTGTGTGCATGTTAATTGTTTAATCACTTTTGCTACTTCTTTCTGGTTTGGGTTTCTTTTCCAATCTCTGGGTTTCCTACACTGTTCAGTTATGAAACACCTATTGTAATTTTTAAATAATTGACTTAAAAGTCAAATTGAGTTATATATTTTCATTAAACTGAATATATTAACAGTTTCTAAAGGAAATTTTTAGATGTGTACCTTGTGCTGATTTAGACTTTCTGGTCTGAGGATGATAGTGGGTATGACTTGGTGATATACATTCACGTTCTTTTTAGAAGCAGGTATTCGGTGCAGTATCATGTGATAATACTCATGTTGCCAGAGCCCATTTACTTCCTCACAATTTCAGTTTATGTTTTAGGATGGTATACTAGAAGAGCAATTACGAATGTATCTTCACTGTTGTTTGAGACTATGTGATTTTTGGGAGCCAAACATTACAATTGTCACCATTCTCTGGGAATATTATAGTAAGAACCTGGTGAGTAAATAGAATATGAATTTGTTCCAGGAATTTGAAGAATTTTTACATGATATTTGAAGAATGTTTTTATGGTTTAATTATGAATAGCTATGGATTTTTCTTAAAAAAGTTAATTTTTCAAAGTAGATTAGACTAGCTCAAGAATAATTTTATGATTCACAAACATTGTCTATAGAGCATTGTCCTGAGGGAATGGAGCATTTGGTGTTCCTTTTCTCTTAAGAGTGAAAGCAAGCAAAGCAGCTGAAAGATACTATACCAGAAAGATACATATTTTAAATCCTTATTTATAAGTATTTTCTAATAATTATGGATTGCTTGCAACACATTGGACAGTTAATGCTGTCCTGAATAAGACATAATCTTGCCATTTGAGTTACTTATACCCCATTTGGACAGATAATATTTTTGGACAAAAGTTAAAATGCTGTGGAATGTCAGAAAAGGGAGTATCTGACCCAGTTTGTGGACTTCTAGAAGACTTTATGAAGTCATAATTTTAAACTTGACCTAGGGAATGAGTGAAATTTTCCAAATACAGAAGTAAAAGAGCATACAGGCAAAAAAAAAAGTATGGACACATGCATGGAGACATGAAAAAACATGATCTATTTGTACCACATTAAAGAGTTCTGAGTGATAGGTCTGAGGTGGCTGTGGAGAGAGACAGGAAATAAGGAAAATAGGAGGAGTCTGGGTCTAGAGTGTGAAGGGTTGAAGATAATGTCCAGTTGAACTGTGATTGATTTAGGAGACATTAGAGAGCAAGGATGTGACATATTAGGTATGTGCTTGAGAATTTTTTTCTGAAAGGTGCTATAAATGAACTGGGCACAGGTAAGTTAGTAGTCTAATGTAGTAGTGTAAGCAAACAGTGCGGTGTGAGAGATCTGAAAACAGATAATTGATTTAGAAAGGAGAGGGTAAATTTGGAAAATAAAACATTCAAGGGTAGACTTAAAGGATTTAGTTCCCTGTAGTGTGTGGAGAGGAGAAGATTTGGAATGTTTGGTTTCTGTGTAAATAAATAGTGAACCCCTCACTCAAGGTAGAAAATGGAAATGGAAACTTTACAAGTGAATTACAGGTTTGGGTTTTTACATAATGGAGCTTACTAAAAATGAGGAAAAAAATACCTTTCTCTGAAGCATAATGTCAGGCCGATTGGGGAAATGGCTGAGTCTACTTTTGAGGCAGAATGTGTATAGGATGAGTCTAGGTAAGTGTCTCATCATAACTGAAAGCAGCAGAAGGTATCCGAGTAAACTGGAGTTTTTTCAGAAGGAATCAGAAGCCAACTTGAAGGAGCTCCCATTGCCCAACGCTAGGTAAATTTGAGCATAAGAAAGAATAATGACTGCTGTGGAGTAAAACATACTGAATATGTTTAAATCCTTGGGTTTATGATGCTTTAGAAACATTCTGGGAAAAACAAACACACCCTCATTCTGAAAACTGCAAATAAAGGAAAATATCAACTATATGTTAGAGTAACCAAATTTCTGATCAGCTAATTCAGAAGGAATGATGGTATTAGAAAATCACTGTTTTGTACATCTGATGAAATAGTGCATCCAGGCAGTCATCTTCAGTGGCTGCTAATATTTAAGTAAGAGGCTAATGGGGATCACTAAAGTGGATAGATCAGGCTGACAATGTGATCAATCTTAGCATCAAAAAGAACAGTCAGAACTTATGTGCATTTTTACTAATTGCACTAGGAAGTACCCAGCACTGCCAATGAAAGATTAACAAAAAACTCAACTTGAATCTCATCAGTCCTCTAGGTACAGCTACCAATTTACAGAAAAAACAGGATAAAAGACTACAGTAAGTGACACCAGGGAGATACAAGTGGCTAAATCCAGAATATAGCAAATTCTACACAGTAAATGACTAGGTATAAAAATAAATGCTATGACAAAAGTTTGGGAAACTTACAGAGTAAAAGAGCTTTGAGAGGCATATCAACCAAATGCAATATATGGACCCTGTTTGTATCCTAATTTGGACAAACCACGTGTTATAAAGACATTTTGGGGGATAACCCAGGAATTTGAGTACCTGTCGATGTTCTGTGCTTTTATGGAATATATATTTTGGGGGAATGTGTGGTTATGGCTGTGTCATTTTTCTGATTAAGATGAATCAGAATTTTAATGAGCTAATTGGGATTTGCAGCTTTCTGTTTTGACTTTGAGACTTAATACTTGTTTTTGTTTGTTTTTGCTTTTAGAATAGTTCTTTCAGTATTTCTTTGAAAGGCCTTACAAATATTAAGTCACCCTTGTCTATGCTAGAAATGGTGAAGACCTGCTGTTGTGATAAACAAGATTACGACCTGTATAAATCCAGTAGTTACACCATTTTCCTTTGCATTTTGGCAAAAGTTGTTAAGAAAGCAATGAAGAACAGTGGTCCTCATCATTGGAAACAAGTCAAAGGAAGGTGTGTGCCATATTTTTCTTTGTCATGAGTGTTCACATACCTTTGGAGAAGTGTTACTGTTTGTATTTTTTAAGTTAACTTGTGCTTGGAAGTCCTTATGGTTCACACATTTAAAATGTATTTCTTAATGTAGGACAGCAAAGTACAGAGCGATTTGAGCCTGCCAGTTTTCTATAGTAAGGAACAAAAGTAATATAATATCCATAACTCATGGAGGATTTTGATTATTTATCTCATCAGTCCTAAAGATTGAAAGTTCATATACTAAATGCAAGGATATTAGAGAACTGTTGTTTTTCTTACCAGAATTAATTATAATGTTATTATGTAACTCATTGCATACATTTTATTAAAATTACAGAAATAAAAACCATCTCCAAATCGTACATTGGCAAGTAATGATTCTACCTATAAGTTTTGTGTTCTTTCAGCCCAACAGTATTACAAGTCTGCATTCTTGAATGAAAACTAACCAGAGTATAGTAGAACCAAATAACTATTATTTTCATTTGAGGAGTATACCCAATTTTAATTTCTGGTGGGGTAAAATAAAACTTTTGGTCACATTTCATGTATTCTTTTTGTTTAGAGTTTTGCTTGTTACAGGGGTATGGTTTTTTGCCTTCCCTTGTCCTACTTCCTCGGCCCACTAGCCCTTTCTCTAGCCCTCTTTGTGCATACACTGCCATCTGTCACTTGCTCAGCTTATGGGGTAGGAGTTCTCACAGCAGAATGCTTCTTATTGTAGGTAGGGACTTCTCAAAAAAATCACTAAATGAAATTCCTATTTGATTCCCACAATAATTCTTCCAAGGTTATAGTGAAATAGTTCGGATTTTTTATTTAGAATATACTTTTTTAGTGGTAGCTTCTGTTTGCTTGAACAGTAGTTTTTTCTTTTGATATATTTTCTAGTTTGTTTTTTTAACCTTAATTCATTTTATGGAAGACATAATTCTTAGAGCTCTGTTGCTAAACAGAATCATTAGAATTCATTCAATAACAAGTCTGTTTATTAGGAAATACTATATACTAAGCACTATAGTGGGCGTGATGGAGGCTATAAAGTTAATTAAACAGATCTTTATCAGCTCTATTATTTACAAATAAACAATTAACCACTCATGAACATTAATCATTTCTATTTTGAATAAACTAATTATAGAAGCTACAAAATTTAACATTTGTAAGTAGGATTCAAGATAAATGATTTTCAGTTCTAATCCCTTAATTGATGAAAGAAAAGTACATCAACTACTAAAATTCTGTTAAGTAGTATTGACAAGAGATTTTTAAATGGCTAGTCTTAGAAATTTTAACACTACCAATTTTTCTTTGTAAGTAAAAATAACTTTTCTATCACTTTGAATTGTCTTAGCATATTAATGCAGCAAGAACAAATCTTTGTGAGGGGTAGAAAGAGAAGTGGTTTAAGGAAATTGTTAGATAAAATTCCCCTGTTAAGAATTGTGTATAGCACATCAAATTGTACTTAAAAGATTATATATTCTTTCTTGTCAACAAAAATTTAAAAAGAAAGGTGATAGGGGACCAAACAGGAGAAGTCATGTGCTATATGCAAAGAACATTCCTACCGTCCTTTGGGAAAGCCCCTGAACCCTTTGACTCACTTATAGATGATCTGCTACATCATTGAGAAATTCAAAGGTAGGGTGTTCTGTTCATTTGTTTCTAGGTAGACAAAGTGACATGGCAACATTGCAGAAGTAGTGACTAAAAATTTACAGTAATGAGACTCGTGAATATTGAGCTAAATGCTATTTTAAAAGATGGATTTATGTGAATGAAATGGTTTTATTTAAGCAATTTTATGTTTTACAGAATATATTCTAAATTCCATCAAAAAAGAATGGAAGAACTAACTGTAGTTGGTCTGCAGAACTTTTTCAACCTTTTTCTACTGTTGGCAGCTGTTGCAGAGGTAGAAGATGTAGCAAGTCATGTTCTAGACCTCCTGAATTTCCTCAAGCCTGCCTTGAAAACATCACCTCTCATTTGGAAGGGTCAGGCAGCCTTCTTGTTGATGTATACCCAGAAAAGTCTGGACATTGGTGTTTTGGCTGAGAAATTTTCAGGTGCTTTCCAGGCAAAAGCAAGGGAGTTCTTGGTATCTAAGAATGATGAAATGGGACAAAGACAGACTCTCTGGACACTTATTTCCATCTACATCGATGGTGTTCAAGAAGTGTTTGAGACAAGCCATTGCTTGCATCCTTCCCATGAAAAACTGCTTAATGATGGGTTTAGTATGCTTCTGCCAGCTTGCCAAGAACCTGAACTTAGGACAGTATTGCACTTTCTACAGGCTGTTCTGGCCAGAATCAGGTATGTTTTCCAGTAATGTTCTAATTTATTAATTTGTTTTATATCATCACCTGTGTCAATTCTATATTAAAGTTTATCTTTTGACATACTCATGAAATCCATTGTAGAGACAGGAGTTGGTTTTATTGCTACATTGGCATAAATCACTAATTTCCAAACTGTTCTTTAAAGCAGTACTTCGTCAAAAGAAAGCTTATATGCTAACACATTAAACTAAACTCAGCAGCTCTGGGGCAGTCCCAGAGCTATGCCTTTTCACTCCTCCTTTCCTTTCTCTCTCTCTCTCCCCTAAAAGAGTATTACCTAGAGGTATGTTTCACATATTCTAAGCAAGACCTTGAGCTCAAATCTGAAGTGGCTTTTATGGAAACATATATAATTTATTGCCTATAAGATTTTGGCCACAATGTACCATTAAAAAAAAGTAAGTTTCTTCAAATATTTTGCTGCAGAGTTGTAGCCTCAACTGCCTGAAATGCTTCCAGCTAAAACAATTTATTCTGAGATTAAGATGGGATTGTTCTATTTATAATACCAATCACCTATACAAAACTTACTGTTTTCAGATCCAGTTAAATTATACAAATGTGCAGATGCACTCAGATCTGAACAATAATGAATAAGAACAGTAGTAATGACATTTTCTTTAAGGCCCTTTTTGCGTAACACTTTTACCTTTGAAGTACATGTACTTAAGTTAGATGCTACCACTCCGTGTAGTTAGTCACTGTCTCTGAAAAGTTAGGTAAAAGTTATGTATAAAAATATGATTTTATTTTAAATTGTGTCTGAAGTTAACGAACAGACTGCTTTGCTCTTCCTAATATCACATTACAAAAGTACCATAAGCCCGGCTGGGCGTGGCTCGGGTTGAGCGTCGACCTAGGATCCAGGTGATCAGGTTTTGATTCCCGGTCAGGGCACATGCCCGGGTTGCAGGCTTGATCAGTGACTCTCTCATCATTGATATTTCTATCTCTTTCTCTCTCCTTCTGCTTTCCTCTCTCTGAAATCAATAAAGATATATTAAAAAAAAAAAAAAGTAGCATAAGTTTTTCAAAAAGACTAAGCTTGACAAGATTTCTAAATTTGGGGAATTTATTTATTACCAATTCTGTTTACTTAATGTTTACTTAAAATTACTAATTTACTTAATGTTGGTCTGTGTGTTCGTAATAATTAATCGTCAGGTTTTCATTCATTAGGTTTTGTGCAGGTTTACTGTTTGTCTCCTCTCATCAGTTTTAAGTTCTAAAGGTTTAGCCAGAGTTCTTGATCAGATAATAATCTCCTTGTCCCCCAGTGTCAATTTTTAGATGGCTGGATGGCTGCAAAGTAAATGAATAACCAAAAGCTTTTTTTAGAAAAAGCTTTTACTAATTCTGCATCTTCTCCATGAACTGTTTGTTTTTAGTCTAGTTTATTAGATATACTTTCCCAAATGTCAAATTCATTTTGTTTGTACAATTTTTAAATAAGTCATAAGTAGTATTTCCCTGTGCTTCCTGGACTAAATTAGAAATTTCCATATTTCTGGCATCAGTGGTTTTTTATATTTGTCCAAATATACAAAACAGGAAGATGAGCTTAGCTTACTGGTCTAAACCGTCCTGGTGATGAGGAGCTATAGCCCCCCAAAATATATAGGGGCAAAGGAATAGAAAATGAAGCTGATAGTATGGACATCTTGGGAAGAGGCAGTCATGGAAACCAAGTGTCAGAATCTGTATATTTTTCTGCTTTTTCCATTGAAGATGGATAATTTCCTTTTAATCATCTTAATTGTATTGATCTTACATAGATTTTTTTTTAGAAACAAAGATTCATATCCCACAGATACTGTTAGTTTAGTTTTCTTAGTAATTTGGGGAAATCTTTTTGTTAAAATTATCTTTAAATTGCAAATATAGTGTTATTGGTAAAAGAAAAAATGTGAAGTATAAGGTGACAAGTTCCTTGTCCCACCTTTACTCCTTTATTCTCAACTAGAGGTGAGTTTGTCCTGTAGGAGACATTTGGCAGTGTCTGAAGGTTTTGATTGTCACTCCCTGAGGCTGGGGTGTTGCTACTAGTATCTAGTGGGTAGAGGTCAGGGACACTGCTAACCATCCTACGATGCATAGGACAGCCCACACAATCAGCGCCAGTGGTGCTGAGGTTGAAAACATGGATCTAGTTCTAATTCACGCAAGTAAAATGGTTTTTTACAGAACCTTCCTGATTTTTCCCCATTCCTAGGCTTAAAACAAAATGGATAATCTTTGTTCTGCAACCTCTTTTCATTTAGTATTTCCTCAGTAGCTTTCCATGTTAGTATATGAATGCCTAAGTCTTTTTAATGGCTGCTTTAATGTCTTATTCTATGAATGTACTAAACTTTATTTAACCAATCCTCAAATAATGGATGTTTATATTGTTTAACATTTTATGTTAATATAAACACAGTTTTACTCAACATCTTTATACATGCATTCTCTGTGTACTTGGGGAAGTGTATTTGCAGATTAATTCCTAAGAATGCATTGGTATATGTGAATTTTAAATGTGCATGGATATTACCAGATTTCCTACCAAAAAAATGTTGTGCCAGTTTTCACTCTCCCTAATGGTGTATAAGAAAGCCCCCTTTCTCATTTTTAGATTAGTGTGTGGAGTATATTTAGAGAACATGTGCTCTAAGAGACTAAATACAGGAGTCTGTTAAAAATGTTGATGGAAACTTGGTAATTGGAGAATGAGACAAAGGTTGGAGAGGCTTTCAAAATGGAAATACAAAGAAAGTAGTAAAATGGGAAATTATTATTTTTAAAAATATTCGTTTACTAACTTCTTTTTGTCTTTAACCTCCTCCTAACTGGAACTTTTTTGGTCATTCTTCAAAAGTAGTAACTAGAAACACCAGAATAAGTCTTGTATTCTTAAAAGATGTTCAGTTTACAAATACTATCTCATTTATTTCTTCACCAACCATGTCATCCCTGTTTATAGATGAAGAAATGAGATTATGGAGACTTTTTATTACTTTCCTAAAATAAGGCAAGTTAAGTTTCAGAATTGGCACCCCGACCTAACCACCTATACCACAGCCACCTTATACCATCTTTTTAATAGTTCACAAATAACCGAACAGAAACTAACCATACCACTACATTTTTTATAGATGAGGAGGTAATTAAATGAGCGAAACCTTATAAATAAATAATAAATAAATAAATAAGTGAGTGAGTGAGTGAAACCTGTAAACTGTTTGCAAACCTGAAAGTATAAAAGTAAATTTACAGTTGAGTACATGAAACACAGTTTATTTTTGTATTATTATTTTTAATTATTGTATTATTTCCCATAAGAACTACTGTAAACCTATTTTTGTCCCACCCTGTATACTTCTGAGTGTTTTTGCCTTTATTTTTGCTACTAAAAAAAGGGTGGTGATTTGTTGGGGAACTTTCATTACTTCATTTTCATAATTTTGCAAGTTAGATATTTTTTTAATGAGTCATTAGTTGGGAAAAATCACGGGTATGGAGACAAGTAAATCACATTTTATTTATAATAATAATTTATCTTTGGTTTATTAGCACCATTGCATCCATCTAACTTTCACTTCTTGTAATAAAAACAAATATTTACTCTTTACATTCAATTTAGTAGAAGTCCTTTGGCATTAAAGTCAAAGCTATTTCAGGAGTGTTGGGAAAATATTGCTTGCAAGTACCTTGGAAGCTATAAAGCATCTCTGTTAGTCCATGGGGATCACTATTCAGAAGTACTGAGGTAGGAATCAAGAGCGCATAATGAAGACTGTCCATTGTATAAGGTGAAAGTAAGTTTACATTCATGTTACTAGTATCTTTTACCTAGAACCACCTTGAGTTTATAGTTTGTTGTCACCTGGAGCAGGGGGCAAGGAGTATAATGTTGATCTTTAAAACCAGCCTATGAAAAAAGGACAGATATTTATGTTGTTAACGTTTAATTCCTTGCACAAATGTTTATTTTTGGTTTTTATACTGTTCAACTGTGATTGAAAACAGTTGCTATACGTGAATATCAAATCATGTATAACTTTCATTGCATAAAGTACAGATCGTGTTTAACTGATGGAAGTATGAGGTCAGTGTGTAAGAGTGGTGTAGTGATGTGCAGCTCTTAATTAATGCCGTCACAGTTTAGGCACTGTCATCTTTTAAAATTTCTGAAGCTTGTGTAGCAATTTGGACACAGTTCTTCAGTGAGATTAACTATATAATAAGGGGGGCTGTGACTTATGTAGTTTAATTTTATTTCATCAGTCTTTAGCACTACCAAGGTAGATACTGTCAAGGCAAACTTCCTTTCAGTTTGCCGCCTTAGGAGAAGGGACCCAGAGGTCATTCAGGATTATTTACCTTAAAGGAAAGAAGGAAAGAAGGGAAGCAGAGAGGGGAAACATGAGAAAAAGTCCGTTAAGTATTTTGATCATAGAGATGTGTTCCTAGTTTCTTCACCTAAAACCTGGAGCTTCATTGAAGATCTTTCCGTAGGAGTCTTTTGGATATGCTATAAAATTGTTACTTTTATATTATCAGAAAGTGCGAAACATTTTGGATAGTTGTAGAGCATAGGCTTTTTTTTTTTTCTTTTTAAGTTAAGAACACAGCTAAATTCTTTGAATTTTGGTTTAGATAGGGAAGATGGGTTACATAGATTGATGATATTTATTCTGGACTGCATCCCCGACAAGGGGAAGAATGAAATACTTTACCTTAGCAATCTCTTCTGTTTTCAAATTCAGGTGGGAATAGGTACCAGTCCTTGCATAAATATGTGTGCAAGATGTGTGAGTGTGTGTGTTGGACTGGGTAATAGTTTTATAACTGTATGACAGAGAAATTATAGGTAGGCAGGAACTAAGATCACTGATTAAGGGAGAAGCGGCTCCCTCTAGGCTGTTAAGAAATAATAACTTCATATGCCACTTTCTGCTAACTGGAGCTGATGGCTCACCAGAGCATTCTTTATTGCTGATTAAGTAGCATTATGAAAATACTGACTTGGTTATGTTAACTAAATGCCTCCGTGTGTAAAACTTCGAATGTCAAATAGTTTTAGCAGTCATCTTTAACATTTCACGTCACCTTTCGGGAATCACATTTCTAGTTCTCACTTGCTATTATTGGAGGTTAATGTAAAAATGCCAGTCTTTCATTTGTAGAGTTAGGTGTAGCCAAAAGCTTTTCTTTAATTATATCCATTCATGCTGCTATAGTTAAGGGTCTGTCAGCATTTCCATTATAAACCTCCATTTTCAGGGTTTTATAACACAGCTATGAAAATTAGCTTTGGGCAAAAACTTGACATACGAGGTCTCATGAGATTCTCCCTCCTCCCCATCCCCCTTTTTCATTTTTACTGAAGTAAGGGTGAGTGATTTCAAAATGCCTTTTGGCATCTGCAAATATCATTTGGAGTTTAAAAAGAAACAATAAATTTTCAGGCTTTGTATCTGTTTGTTCTACCACTTAAGGGAGGTTGTGGACTTATGAATTTAAGCCAAATGGATATTGATCAGCTGACATCCTATTTTGTATTAAACAAGAGTGTAGTTTCAAAGAAGTCTAAAGGCATTTGAAAACTCACCTAAAATGTTAAATATTGAGGCTAAGAAATAGTTCAAAAGGATTACTTTTTTTTGATACTCTATGTACTCAAATATAATTTCTTAAAAGATTAAAACTCTTTTTCCTGGCTCCACAATACATATATTTTTAAATCCCTTTTCCTCTTTTTCCCTTGAGCCTAGAAGGTCATCTATTTGTTATATATTTGTTTTGACATTTGGGATGGGTGTGTGTGTGAGTATGCACTCACAAAAACTGTTTATTGTTTCTCTCAAATATTTTCCATGCTCAGTAGTTCTAGTTATTTTAACCTTTATTGTATGGTATCATTTATTCTAAATGAAATTTTTTACATCTTCAGTGTGACAACTGGGGATTGTTTAAGTAGGGAAGGAGGCAGTACAAAAGGAATAGTCTCGTGAGAGTCTACTGTATGCCAAATAACTTACATGATTTTTCATGAAAAATGGAAAGGATATTCTTGACTGCATGCATGCCTTTTCCTCCTTTTGTTATTGGATGCGCTATTAGTTTGAATGAGTTACAGCTTTTAATTATTGAAGAATAGTTTACTATAAAATTTGAAACTGGATAGGACTTTTAAAGTAATTGAATCATGAGTTATTTGCATATAGGTTTTTTAGTATATCCCAGATTGCCCAAAGTATCTGCTGGTCTGCAGTTTCATCTTCATCTATATATATGAATATAAAATGAAAACTTCCACTCCTCCTTCATTCTAGCTACATATGAATTCCTCAGTAGCTGTACATAGTTAGTGACTACTGTAGTAAGTAGCAGATCTCTTGAACAGCACTGACTTTGAGGCTGCACCTATCCAGAACCTGGATCGTAACCTTTCAAATGCACGTTTTTTTCATTTACTGCTTTTTTATATTATTTTTATGTGAACAATATTGTTCTGTATTCCAAACTTATCTTGAAATGTATGCTTGTCTGTGTGTCCCCAATCTTGAATATTCTCTCTTCCCTTTGAATTTCCTTAGTAATTTTCTCTAATGCCCTTTATTGCTTTCTATGTTGTGTTGTAATTGTTTTTTACTGAAGATACATATTTATTAAACAAATTATTATTTAACAAATCCAGCTAGTATTTGTGAGTGCCTACTATAGCAGCCATTATAGGCACTTAGGGTAGGTATATCAGTGAACTGGTTAAATGCAGCATATCTGGTATGCACTCATTTATTACTTGAAAGATATACTGAGAAAATAGAGAAAGGTACTTAGGTAAGTGTTTATTCAAACCATTACCTCTTCACCATTTCAAAAATATTTTACTTTTTTTTGTTACTCAGTATTATTTGATAATGATTTATACTTGTTCCTAAATTTTTCCTGCTTATCCAACAATTCTAGCCTATATCCACATGAAAGTACACAGCAGTATATGTGCAGCCAGGCTATAGACTTAATGCTATAGTCTGAATTCTACCCCCATGTTTATTGCCTCCTAAGGACCACTGGGCAGAAGGGATCTCCAGAGAGATGGCAGAGTCCCTTCTCTAGTGAAAGATTTTTCGTGTTATTGGAAGATAAGACTCATGTCTACCCTTACTAAAAATTTTGGGACCATTTTTATTACTTTATTTAGCCAATTCAAAAGTTATCACCAGACTATTCTCCATTGAAATAGGAAACTTATGAAGTAAGTGGGCCTCTGAGCTTTTCACCTTGCTTTTAGGAGTTTTGAGAACCTGTCTAGTTCTACAGGCATACTTTCAATCTAAAAGTAGAGATTACCTGTCTTTGGATTGTGTTGAAGCAAGGTATTTGGAAGAGAAAACTGAAGTAATGGAGTAGAGGAAATAATAAAATAATTTAAGTCAGTTCCCCAGAATGGGAGATTCCTTATTAAAAGGGTCTATTGAGTGACTCCAGTGCAATGTAAGAAAAGAGACTCGCAGCGAGGCAGATCTGTGCGAAATTTAGAGTGCTGGGTACAAAGAAAGGTACCAGAGTTTCCATGGACTTCTTAGTCTTCTCCACCTTTTTTAGTTGTCTATTTTTTTTGTATTTGCTATGCCTCTAGTCTTGTTATCTCCAGTTATAAAGGTCAGATCTAATATGTAAAACCCCAGTTCCCAGTAACTATAAAATTAAAGAACGAAGACTAGAGCTTTATATTACATTTTCTTTTGACGATCACTCCTGTTTTTAAGAAGTAGATGAATGGAGCTTTATGATTCGGGTTCATAGTTGTTCTGAAAGTTTGAAGTTACTGAAAATCTGTTTTCTGAGACGAAACAGTAAATCCCCCTGTTGTAATTAGAGAGGAAAAAGAGGGGAGGTAAGGGTAGGGAAAGAACACTGACGTAGAAATTGAGATGAAGAATGTTGGGATGAAAGGACAAGGGGTAAAGAAGTATACTCTGTAAAGGAAACATTTTGTTCTCTTGAAAGTGGATCAGTTCAGTTGTTTGGGGAATAGAAGTGCCATGATTATTTTCTGTACCAAGCACTGGAATATTTCTCTTTAGCAAATGGTGATAAATCAAAAGATGTTGAGGTGAGGCGAAAGCTACTTTCCCCAATCTTATTTATGTCACCACGGTTCCTCGTCTGAACCCCATGGTTCACAATAGGTATTTAGACCACCCAGATCTTTGGAGCTTTGGATGAAATTCAGCAATGAGTTTGTGAGAAGGCATTGCTACTGTGCTCTTTCATGGCACCACACAGTGCTCTGCTGCTTCAACCAAACACATGTTGTCATAATAAATATATTGAAGGCTGGTAAATTCTATTCGTGACAGGATTGCTAAAGTTAACTCTTTTCCAACTGTGGAATGGGTAAAAACAGCTGAAATTGTGATTTCAGTAAGTGGAGACCCAATCTAAAGAAACTCAGTGAAATGCTATTGTGGGTTTTGATTATAAAAGGGAAACAGAGGAAGCAAGTGATAATTTAAGTTTTTATGTCCAATAAGTGTAGTACAATAAACTACTGGATGTGTTTTTTAATGATGTGATATGTCAGTGATGGAAGGAAACTGATCTCTTAATTATCCCATTAATTATTTTTGGATTAATAAGATCTCAGAAGGCACTATAAATTGTGGAAAAAGTAGATTCATTATAGTTTAAAAATATTTCTAGCTACCCTCACCATCCTCTGGTAATTACCCTAAAGTTATTTTCTTTAAGATGTGTCTCTTAGAAAACATCAGAGCACGTTTTTGTTTTATGATATGAATTTACTTTTGCCCCCATATGGCCTATAAGGAACAATTCCTTACCTTTTTCTCCATGCACCTTGTAGAGAAGGGTGAGTAATTGCTCTGTTTCAAATTTTATTTATATTTTAACAAAATTGAGAACAAATATAGAGTGAAACTAGCATTTGGGATTCTTAATTTCAATTGTTTCGTCTTTACCTTACAAGATATATATTTTTCTCTCTTTAGGATATCTCTTGTCAGATTTAAGGCTTATTTAAAATGAAAAGAAAGCTGGAGCAATTTTCTTTATTCCATTTCAGTCTCCTAAGGCCTATTTCCCCCTGGTGAGCTCATAGCAACAGGGGGGTTTAAGGGAATTCAGCTTTCTGCAAATTAATGTCTCACATCATGAAAATTCAGGACTTTTTTTTTTTTTTTATCATGAAAAGTAATACAGTGAGTGCGAGTATTATTTCTTGCCAGCGGGTGGAAGATGAATGATTTTGTCACAGTTTTACTGCTTGATGAGCAGTGTCCTGAGGGTCAGGCTTAAGTCTGTGTCACTATGCTGCTCATTACTCTTGAGCTAAATAAGGGCTGATTGGATCTAAATTGCCTAGCACATGGGCCACAGATGAGCTCAGTGAGCAGGGGATGACCTGCTATTCAGTCTGGGAGTAACCCCGGTGTGCAAATGCAGCATTAGAACACCGTGGGAGAATGAGAGGCTACCGGCTACTGCCAGCAAAAGAAATCGAAATGTAAAAACTCTTTGATGCTGTGATGTTAGAATTTGAAATGTAGGAAGTGACAGGTTGATGGTACTTATCAGCTTTGGCTGGATTAGAGAACAGTGTCATCTTGCTTATATAATGACAGAAGAATGAAGCCAGCAGCTAACTACTGTGCCGAGGAGAGCCGCTGCTGTTGCCACAGCCAGTCCTTGCTGCCTCCTACTGGCAGTTTTCCTGGAAACCAGTAAAAGATAATGAAGAAAAGACCCTCCTCTGTATACATCCAGGAATTTTGGCTCTGGTCGTGAAAAGCTGCCAGTGGTAGGATGCAAAGAAAAGGGTATTTTAGAGCATATGCAGTAGTGAGTGGCTTAAAAAAAATCATTATTGAGAAATTGATTGTTCCAGAATGTTCTAGTTAACCAAGAGTTGATCTGTTTATGAAGTGAAACTACCCAGGGCAAGAAATCCCAGTCTACTCTTCCTGGAACAGTGTTCTTTCAGGAGGCCTCAGTTGGGTTGGTTTATCTCTCAATTATGTATTTTTATCAATAACAGCATTTTGCTAACAACTAATCTTCAAAATCTAACAACAGACTGCCAGCCACAGTGTTAGCACAGTTTGAAAGATACCTGATACAAATACAAAGTGAAAAATGCCCTGGATTATGCAGTTTATGCTGCATAATTTCCCTTTTAGGGAGGGGTGGGATGGAAGGAAAAGGTTTCTCACAAAAGTCAAATGATTTTTAAAAAAGAAAAACCCTATGATATGAGACCTCTTTAGTTTCATTTTACTCCTGCAGTTGTAATTTTTAAAAAATCAATATTTGGCTATTATATGTTTGTGATACAAAGTTTTAAAATGTAGGTAACTTTATTTTTAAAAGTTATCTCCCCATGCTGAGAGAACTACTATTTATATTTTCTTATAGCTTTTTCCTATTTATATACATTTTTTAAATCCAAAATTGGGGTTAAATACTGTTAGTGTCTTGATTTTCTCACTTCATATATCATCAATGGCTTTTCTTATCAGTGACATCTGCAACATATTTCGTGGCTTCATAATATTCCACTATGTGTATATACCATAGTTTACTTCACCATTTCTTTGAAAACTAACCCTGTTTTGAAATTTCTACCATTAGATACAAAGCTGTGATGACTGTCTTTATATCTTGGCAGGGTTCATGGGTACTGTTATATAAACTGCACTGCACAATTCCAGAGGTACCATTTACAACATTACAAATGAGGCTTAGAATCTTCATGGACATGTTTGGTTTAAAATACAAAATCTTACATATAATTATTTTTTAAAAATTGACAGCCATGGTTTAATTATATTCAAGGTTTATACACACACACACACACACATATACACATAATTACATTACATCCTACAGAAGCAAATTCTTAACTAGTAGAAAACCTTAGACTGGAAAAATAAAAAAATTTCCCTTTAGAACAAAACTGTAGTTCTGTATGTTGAAAACAGTGATAGAAAGCTTCTAGAATTTGGGGTGAAATGATAGGTAAAAGGATTAGTTAACTTTCATCTTCCAGAATTAAAAAAATTTCCTACATTTGTCTGTATAGGTTCCTTACTATTTGCTTTAAGCCCTTTTTTTCTTACTATTAATATCAAATACAAAATAGAGTTTTAAATATAACTCTAAAGCACTTGAACGCTCTGGAGATTTTTTAATGCATTTCTTTTTTATTTTTATATTATCAAAATTCACGTATTCTGTTAAGAATGTAAATAATACAGAAACCTATGCTGCAGAAAATAAGTCATTCTGCTCCTAAATCTCCGTCCTACAGAGAGCACCACTTTTAACCCTGTCGAGAATATTCTTCCAAACTGCTGTTGCTTCTTTTATCCACACTACTTTTACCACCTCTCTTATTTTAAGTGGGAAATGTGAGATTATACCTTGTAAATTTCTGCAACTTCAGATTTTCTCTGCAATATCAAAGACATCTCTGTCTACCTAAGGCTGCATAGTATCTTTATAATAAGCCTTAATTTATTTCACTTCATTGAACATTGAGGAGCTGTACATAATTTTAAATTGGCTTGGTTCTTATACGTATCTGATTTTCCAAGATCCTGGTTGAAAATTTGGGTTGTTTAATTTACTTAACTGGAATATTAGTGGTAGTTCAATTTTGTGAGCTATTAATATATCTGGCATCAAAACCAGCAGAGCAGATTTCTATTTCAGTCATTTATTATGTGTGAATTATATATGGAATAATTAATTTCTTGTGCTGATAGTAAAAAATATTACTGTGTTTTTCAAAAGGTTGCAAATGTGAATTTTAATCCTGCCTACCACTCTCTTTCACTTTAATCTTCAGCAACTCATGTAATTTCTTTGAACCTCAATTTTTCTAATCTGTAAAATGTGTATAATAATACATGTTAAAGAGCTGGTTTGAAGAATAAAAGAGATATATATGTCAAGAGTCTAGCAGAGTTCCTAATTTTGAGTGCTTTCCTTACTGCTTGTCCATTGGTTTCAGAGAAGTGAAGTAAAAGAATGTATATTACAAGTAAATTTAACATCCAGGGCTTATTCCTAAATTAAAATTTTTTTAGAGCTTCATTCTGAATCAGTTCAGTGAGTGGTATTCCACAAAAAAGAATACTACTTTTCCTTGAACTAAAAGCATAAGTTGCTCTACTTTCTTAGTCATATCCTTCCTTCCCCCTTTTTTTCTCTTGGCTGAGAGAATTCTGGCTGTATTGATTTTTGTGCCTGTGTATGAAACAAATAACTGTATTTTTAAGCCAATACACCCTTACCGGGTGTGCGGTAAGTACCTGTTGTGGCAGACTTTGTGCTGGTGTTGGAGAAAATAGAGACACATAAAATCAGATTACTGCTCACAAGGGCCCCACAGTGTAGTGAGTCAGACATATAAACAAATAAAATGCACTATGATCAATAGATGTTGAAGAGACTCTTCTTAAAACTCTCCTTTTGTCACGGAATTTTATCTGAGATTTCCCTATACAAAATAAAGTTTGTGATTATATGGCAGTAAATCAGCCACACTGTGTCACATAGTGATTTGTAGCAGGTGTATTAGAAGGTTAGATAGCAGCTCAGCAGTTGTTTTTGACATCTTTAACACATTCTCATAACCTAGTTACTTGTAAACATATGTAAGGGAAATTGTTAATTACAGCACTGTGTCATTGGTAATGTTTTTCTTCATTTCTTTCTTTTTCTATATTTCTTTCACTTGACATCAGTTTATTTTTTTTCTATTTTCATTCTCTGAAACTGTAACGTTCCTTTGCTGTACTCCTCCCCCCTTTTAAATGTCCTAAAAACTCTTAATCTTATGATACAGTGTACTTAGATAATTTAATGTGACAAAATAGAATACAAACTTAGTACGTAGCATTGCATTGTGCACTTTTAAAAGTTTACGTTAATGCTGTCAGACCAGAGATACTGAATATTGCTTTCTTCTTTTTGTTTTTATGCTTTTGAGATATACTGACAAAGAATCTGTGCTTTAGGGAAATGAAGGTTTTAGCAAAGAACAAGAAATATTTGGTTCACAAAATGCAGAATCCAGCATTGAATAGTGAAGGGATACACCTGGCCCAGGCAGCCACCGTTTCAGATTGAAATAGAATGATGATGTTCTCTGGGTAGAAGGCCTCCAGGAAAAGATGGGGAAAGAAAAATTATTTTTCTAGGTTCAGAGGAGAGTAAGCAATTTTGCTATAAAATGACTTTTTTTTTAAAGAGTCTATAACCCTGAATGGGAATTATTATAATGACTTCTCACTAAGTAACCTTATTTGTCTTTTACTATTAATTTTCCATAGAAAATTATGTTAAATTCATCAATATTATGAACAGCATGTATGTTTGTAATATATAGAAATTTGCATTTTAAACATTTCTTTTTGGATGTATAGAAGTTTTAAGCATTTTATGTATATAAATGTCACAACCTATTTAAAAATGTTATAATACACACAATTAACAGTTTTTGTCTTTTGGTTCCCTAGGAGGAATTCCAGTGTAATTCAACAAATGTTTCTGGAGTACTTTCTGTGTCTCAAGACTGTACTAATTAATAAGTGTTCTGGTGTAGTTGAAAATGTATCCTGTAGTTGTAGAGCTTGTAGCATAGTGGAAACCAGCTATTTAGTACCTCCAAGTTTTTATATCCCAGTCTTTTCTGAATTCTGAAATGCATTGACCATTAGTTTGATCATATATATGGAATTTCTTATACTGTTTTCTGAAGACCACTCATGTAAAATAGTAGGTGTTCTTGAGAATATAAGAAATTCCATATTGGGTCAAATAATAGTCCAGCCTTTATAGAATTACATTATAGTGGAAATTTTGTGATAAGATGCAGTCATATATCCCTAATTTCCTAGAAGACAAGTGCCTTTTTCCTAACTTAAAGATATTAAACATGGTCCAGTCTTTCCATTATTTCCATAGGGACTGTTATAGTCATGTCGTAGGCTGACCCCCATATTTCAGTTTTCTCATCTAAAGGGTAAAGGAATGGATTAGATTAGATCAGTGTTTTTAACTCTGTCAATTATATATTGAATACTTCAATATTTTTAGGTAAATTTACTTCTCATTAAAGTTGATAAATGAAATGGAATTATAATTTATACTGCCAGCATGATTAAACTAAGTTTTACTTAACTTTATTTTGTCTTTTACTTATGTAGAGCTGGTTTTCCCCCCACATGTTTTATGTAGCATGCACAAAATAAAAATACAAAAACAAGAATGACATGAAGGAAAGATTCTTTTTAAACGCCAACTTGCAGTGCTACAAATACTATAAAATATTTTTACTTTGGCCAATAGATAGTGATTTTTAGTTATACATTTAAAAAATAACTTAGTCATTAAATATTGAGGTGGCTACCTTGTGCATGATATTTTTTATATAGAGGCATAATAAACCAAGTATTCATTTATTATAAAACAACATATTTAATGAGGGATTCTTATTTGCCAGGGCCTTTAGGTAGTTTGAGTTCTCATTTTCCTGTGCTTTAGCAGGGAAGAAAGATTTGAAGCATTATAAATGATAAGTAAGTAGGTTGAGTGGGGGAAGGGTAGCTGAATACCTAGGCATATATTTTTTGGATGCTTTATGAGGACTTTTCTTACCTGATGCTAGGTAGGACTTGAGAGAGGCACCAGATATTCTCTAGCTAAAAATAAATGATATCACAAACAATATAAGAAACATTAATGGGAAATTGTAGTAATTTAGTAAATGGGATTATACAGTAACACTTACTGAGCTCTACTAATGCAAAATACTTCTTTGTATGGAAAAAGATACAGACTGTTCTTAGGGAAATTATTTTTTATTTATTTATTTTTATTTTTTTTTATTTATTTTTTTAAATATATATCTTTATTGATTTCAGAGAGAGGAAAGGAGAGGAAGAAACATCAATGATGAGAGAGTCATTGATTGAGCCCACAGCCCGGGCATGTGCCCTGACCGGGAGTCGAAGAACCCTGATCGCCTGGATCCCAGGTCGATGCTCAACCGCTGAGCCACGCCTGGTCGGGCGGGAAATTATTTTTTAGTAAACAAGACATATAAATCTAGTGTATTTCAAAGTGAAAATAAGTAATGAATACTACAAGGTATGTCATTTATCAGTAGGAGAAAGAGGGAAAAGATGGGATGAGAGGTTTAGGAAAGATATACACACACACGCACACACACACATATATGAAATAGGTGGCATTTGAACTGGGTGTTGAAGGAGAAATAGAATTTACAATTGTAATGAGGAAGGAGACTGCCAGGAGAAAGGATAGGAAAGGCTTCTTGAAAAGGGTGGGATATAAGAATGGCAATTATGTAAGTTGTATAAGGAAGGGAGGAAAATGCTAGGATAGGAGAGTGATCTAATAAGAATCAGAAGTTGTAAGGAGTTAAATATTTTGGGGGGCTGATGAAGAATTAGTTTGATGAAAGACGAGGATATGTACTTTAGTAGAAAGGCAACACCAGATTTTGAAGGGCTTTGAAATTAGGGCAAGAGTATAGACCTGGATGAGCAGGAAATTAAGGAAATATGCAACTTCTCTAAAGAGTTTCCAGGCTCCCCAGGCAGAGCAAGTGGCTTCCCCCCTGGTGCACCCTGTACATATTTGTATCACCCAGAGCATTTATTGGTTGAAATGTCATCTGTTGATCCGTCTCCTTCACTAGAATGATACTTTTTGAGGTCAGGGAATCTGTCTTTATATTTTTATCTTCAGTACTAGGTATCCAGCTAAAGTGCCTGACATACAGGGTTGTTTAATAAAGTTTTTGAATGAATGGATGAATGAATGAATGATAATTATATAGATAGTTCTGGCAATAATACACATGATGGATTGAAAGGGAACTTGAGGCAAGGATACTAGGTAGGAAGCCGTTGTGGTTAAAAAAAAGATTAGTAATACAAAAATATATTTTGAAAAACTAAAAGTAATTTTAAAGCTACAATATGGTAGGAAGAGTTATATTAAAGGAACTACAAGTAATTAAAAAATACAGTAGGGTAGGAAAGAGTTTTGAAGTTGGGACTGATTGATAAAAGGGAATAAAAGAAAGTGATGATCTGATGACTCAGGATAGTGCTTTATAGTCAGGCAATAATATTTAAGCAACATTTTGAGCAATTAGGGAAATTTTATATGTGGCTAATTTTTCCAGACTGCTAAAATTTTTCATTAATCCTGTAGTCTAGGATTTCTCTCATTGGTGCTTTTGACTACATCACCCTAAGGATGTCATTCTATTTCAGCCATATAAATGCCAGAGTTGGTAACTTTTAATGACTTCCGTTTCACATACCTGCACAGTTCTCTTCTTTGTGTACTGTTGTCCTATCATTTTGGAGGGGATAGCCCTAATATGAGGCCTACCTCTTAATTTTGGCATTCCTTTAGCAAGCCAATTATGTATCTGTTGTCTCTTCAATAACAGAAGGTCTTGTGATCTCTGGGCAGGGTTAATTAAGCCTTCGGGCGGTGCTTGTTACAGAGATCTGACTGAGAATCTGCCTGTGACTGGAAGACTCTGGCATGACCACTGTATTGCCCCTAACCAAAAGGGGGTGTGGGGAGCTCAAGTAAGCCTTACTCTATAGCTTCTGAAAGTTCCCTTTTGAAATGGGTTGATGACCTTTAACAGATGGCTACATTTGTGTGAAAATTTATCTTTTGTAGTTAATATTTTTCTTCCAAAAAGCACACTGTTGTAATGAAATTATGTTTTCAGGCTATAAATGCATCTTAATTCCTATGACTTACATGTATTACATTTAAGTGTAACACATGGCATTAGGCTGGAGACTTCTGTTCCCTATTTATATACACACATAATTGTCCAGTGTTGCATTTGATACCTTTGATGATCTCTCTCTGAATCCAGAAGTAATATGTTTCCAAAGCATGTTAATCAGAAGCAAACCTGATGTAATCATCTGCTCTGCTATAATTAACTTACACTAGAAAATTCAATTATGGCACGATGAGTGGAACATTTTTCTTATCTTTTTGAAGGACTTTACCACAAACTTTTATTACCTGTGTGTTTAAAATAGAGTTCCCACAAAGGTTACATTTTTGACTCTAGCTTAAAGTGCCATGGTTTCACCTGTGCTATAAAATACTGTAATTTTAAAGATACTGGATGTCTTATCTTGGCTTTTACTTGTCTTTAACTTGTATTAGGCTATATTTTATTTTTCATTTAATGATGAGAACTCCTAGGAATTGTTAGCACAACTTAAAACTTTTAAGTTTCTGAGGTATTACATCTTTAAAAAGTAATTTTTGATAACTGTTATTTCATCTAAAATCTAAAAGTTAGACAGTATCCAGCCTTATTATACCTCTTGAGTAAGTTTGATGTGGTCCTGACAATAGATGTTTAGTGGTTTCTTTTAATCATTATTATGTCACATTGAAAATTTTATTCTGCCTATCCCCCAACCCCTTCAGAAGACATCCAAATGCTTCATTTTCTTTTGAGGCAAGTTAGAAATGAGGTGTTTAGGGGTTTTGTTTTGTTTTGTTTTGTTTTAACAAAGAGTAAAAGCTCCCCTCTCCCAGAGTATACTTTGATAGGCATGTAGTTTGACTCATAACAAAAATGATGATATATGCAAACTCCATTGAATTTCTTTGTTTCCTGTAAGACAAGAATATAAGGATATAAAATAGAATTTTATTTTATTATAGTTCATTGTAAACAGTGTGTTAATATAGCACTTCTATTGAAGTTTTTGGTTTTGTTAACAATGTATATCCCCTTTGGAAGATGTGAAGTGTAAGAAATGTTTTCATTTTACTGCAGGTGTTTGCATGGACATGTCGGGGTTAGGAGACCAATTTTGAAAACTCTAGCCACCTTTTTCTTTTTTACCTTCTGTTAAATGTGTTCTGTAAATTGTGCTTCTAGAAAGGTAGGGGGAGTGTGGTAAGAGAAAAGTAGAGAAATTAAAACTCATTCCAATAAAATAGTTTAATTTATGCCTCTGCAGTTAAGCAGTGCTCCTGGTTAACAGAAATACCCTTCAGCTACACAGGATTTTGAAGGGTTGGAGGGCACTCATTTGCACATAAATAGCCATTAACTGATAAATTCCCAGAGGTCTCCTGTTGCATGTTGGTGGTTCTGACCTACTTAGCTAGCTTAAATTTGTTTTACAGAATTATTATAATTCTATCCTTGGTACTTAAACTTTGTGATTAATGCATGCCTCACGATACAATTAAAATATAATTACATAGTTTTGCAGTTTCCTATTGTGTTATTACAAAGATCTGGATTTTGCAAATATTAGAAGAGTTAAGATTTCGATATTTATCACTTTTGCTGTTATTATGTGATTATGTTAAAAGGGACCTTTTTATATCTGAAGAATGGATTGGAGAGAGGTGACTCATTAAATGCAGCATTTTTTCCCTTGCAAAGAATTGGATCAGTTAATGTTCGATCACTTTAGTATGTTATCTGGATTGACAAGTCCCAGGCATACTTGATTATCTTTTTCAAATGTTTCTAAAATACAGTAGATCCTTGACACATTTTCTTCCAGAAATAATTTTGGGGTAAATGTTGGGAGGCAGTAGAAAAACACCAGGTGGGACTCAGTGGATCTGAATTTCGCTGCCGACACCCATGTTCCAGGGTTTGTGTCCTTGGCTGTACAGTGAGTAGTTTTGACTAGAAGGGGTTGGCAAACTAAGGTGCAACTAACCAGTTCTGGCCCATGGTCTGTTTTTGTTCAGTCATTGAGCTATCAATGGTTTTTACAGTTTTAAAGGTTTGTAAACTGGCAAGAATATGTGGTACCATATATGGTCGCAAAGCCTAAATACAAAAATATTTTTCCAACTCTGACTAGATGTTCCATAGAATTACTGGGATTCAGCTTTAAATTATTAGCTGATTTTTTTTCAATGCTGGTGTTTTATATATAGCCCTGCACATCTGTTTTGGTTTCATTTCTTTCATGTTTAGTTTGTATAGTGATCTGTCATGTGATACCCAATACCTGTATCTTCAGTGTCCGTTATACATCCAGCTAGTATTCTTATAAACTTGGGAGTGGTGGCTACTTTCTAAAATTTATAACTTGAAATTTAGCTTTCTGTTAAAGGAAGTTTCCAGTAAAATGAGATAATAAGGTGTTAGTTCTGTTGAAAGGAAGGAAAAGAAATGCTTATTTTGAAATAATTTTCTCATTTTTGAGCACTTTAAAAGTTGTGTTCTGTTTTATGGAAAAGTTAAAAATAAATGTTAAGTAGTATTCTCTAATGAACTGCAGAAATCTTTTCTACATATTTTTTCTGAATATCACTGTGGGCCAGCATATGGTAGTGTTCACAGTATGGCTTGGCATTCTCCCTTGGTTGTTGAGCATGGAAATGTGGGCCCCTGTTAAAGCTTGGGTGCATTTGAGTGGTGGTCAGCTGCTACATCTGGAGGAATTCAACACCATATATTGTTCTCTGGTTAGTATGCATTAAAGAGACTGAGCTAAGTAATTTTAAACCATTTTTATTTGATATTGTGGGGGGAAAATTGGGCCCTTCAAGAAAAAAAAAAGGTTGGTAAGAAATAGGAGCCGCTTTGTAAAGTTGGCCTGCAGTCCTCACATTTCTCCAGAGAGAAAATGGTTACCCTGTAATAATCAGCCTAATGAATTCAGAAATTCATTGATTGTCCCAGCTCTGGGTAGATTAGGTAGAGACTTGCTTCAAGGAGTGGAATTTATGAAATGTTTGCTGCATCCAGCAAGCAGAGCCGCTATGATACAGCTGCCTCCTCAGTGGTTTGCTTTGATCCTGTGGAATGAAAGGACAGGAGGATCAGCTCAGGTCTAAATGAGATTACAGCTGGTTCTGCAGCTTATCTGGTCTATTGCCAACTAGTGTGGCTTTGCACGTCCTAAGGGGTTTACAACAGAAACTGTTTATTGAGTAGCATCGGTTTACTCAACACAAGCAGGCTAATCCTTCCCAGCCTCAGCATGTTGTAGAATTGTGCAGGAGCCAAACCAAAAGCTGGTGTAGCCAGGCCCTCCAGAGCCCTTTGTCTCGCTCTATATTGATTTTTACCTGAGTTAAAGACAGTAAAAAAAATAAAACCAATAGCCAGTCCTATTGTGAACAAAAGGTTAATCTCATCTAAAATCTTACAAAAAGCATCTGTTAACCCTAGAAAGGACAACCTCCTTCCCTTTTTTCACTTTCTAGTCAAGTGGGATTTTCTAGTTTCGAATTTTGAAGAACAAGATAAGAAAAACAGCTTAAAAGGTCTTGCTAGGTGTCCCAAGTTAAATGCTTCAGTCTCTCCTAGTAGCACTATAACAAATGGCTTTGTGTGTAGAATATAGGATGATTTGTTTCTGAATGGTAGGTTTTTGCTTTATACCCATTCTGCATGCTGCAATCATCATTTGTTTTAATGTGGCAAACAAAATGCATGAGGACAAAGCTGGGCACCTTGATTAAGGAAAAGGGCTGAACTGCCAGGGTTAATGATCAGTAAGATCCCTTGATTAGTAGTTTATTTCTTTCATGAATAAAGACTGGTGAATAGGAGTATTATAAAGATATGCCTGTTATAAATAATTCTGTGTGTGTTTAAGTTTAATTTCACTATTTTATTTGGTACTTTTTTTAAACCTTCAGGTGTAAGATTTTAATTACTACAGTCTCATCTTTAACAAAGATCCTCAGTGTGGCTTATGGTGGAAAATGATCCAGAACGAGATGTGGATTACAATTCTATTTTCGTTACTTGTTGATCAAGTTATTTAACAGTTGAGTTCATTTTTTTCCATCACCAAACTGGAGATGATATAATTTACTTTGTAGTATCTAGTCAAACCAAATTAGAAAAGAGTAGAAAGGAACACTGAGTTAATCAGGTTAGTCAAGACTACTGTAGTTGCTCAGGAGCCCAAAGGCATTGAAGATATATGCTAGAGGGATATTTAAAAGTCATATAACAGTAATTGCGAGAGCTGTCCTCTGTATATATGTCAGAAATGCCCATTGCCATCTTTAAAGGTGTATGATTTTGGAGGCAAATAGAGAGGTTTTCAGGTAAATATCTTTCCCTGAGCTCATAGCAGTAGCCATGAGTATGAAATCTAGGCTAGTTTAAAATTTCTCAGAGGGCTTGAATAGTAAACTGTTATTTAGGATAGGCAGATGCGTCATTTACTCACGTCCCTTTCTGCTTGAGTGATGGATTACTCAGTTGCTTCATTCAAGCAATATTGATGAGTAAATACTGTCAACTGTGTTAAGTACTAAGTAAAAGATAAAGGTAAATTATTTAGGAAGAGTTCAGTGCTCTCTCAGTTTACTTTCTCCTAATTGGCAATGAACATGTACCCTCAGCTATATGTAAGCACAAACATGTTACTATGGAAACATTTGGAGGCTTTCTAAATGTACTATGTGATGGAATCAGCTAAGACTGATGTTTATCTTAAACACTCAGTTTGTCCAATATTTAAACTTAATGGACAAGATGTGTACCAGTTGAAAATGTAATATTTATCCAATCATTTCTATTCTATCAAGCCTGGCTCTAAAGCAATAGGTTGCACTCATAGAGTAATAAATTTTTACTGCATTTGGAGATAAAGGCTATTGGTGGTGATTGCTTAAACTCTTTTTGCTCATTCATCTGAATGGTGCAAATCAAAGCATTTTGTCAGACTGTGAGAAGTTTCACCTAGATATTGCTTCCCACACACGCAGGTCACCCTATAAATTACGTTCACGGTTTTACAGCAGAGCTGGTGCTGGAAGTTAAATTGATGCCCACTGGTGGAACTCGTAAAACATTTTCCTGTTAACACGGCTAGGCAGAGTTGACATTGTTGATGGTGGGTTCGATCTAATAAACCATTGGTTCTAACAGTGATTTTTGCTGTGTTTCAGAGGTGATGATGATACAAGTGTAGTGATCCAACAGTTCTTCCTGAATGACAGAAAATTAGTTCTACTGTCTATATTACCAAATGCTGAGAAGAGTAGGAGTAGGGGGTTATTGGAGCCTAATATAGCCTTATGTTCTGAAAGATGATGAATTATAGAAGCAAACTCTTTAACTTGATGTACACTTCTTCACAAAGAAAAAATACTGATTTTTCTCAAAAGAATGTGTTATATATCATCTGTTGGAAATTTGGAAATAACCTTGTTATTACCTTTTTATTCAAATATGTAGGTTGTGCCCTCCTTTCAGAATCTTCTACAGGGATGCTTTTAAGCTGATTATCATTTCTGAAAGGAAAGTAGTTTTAAATTTGGTTACCTTTTTCTTTGTTTCTGTGTTCTCTAAAGTTGCGTTCCTATAAGGAATTTAAGTTTTAGCAAAGGTTTTTAATTGTGAACCGCAGCAATGGTCAATCTGAACATTTTTTCCCCACAAGATAAATTTCAGGGGTTAGTTTTCTTTTTTTGGTTAATAAACAATGGAAACTATATTAAAATTTATTTTGAAGTATTTCTTTTTTGGTCATAAAGCTGTATGAAGCTTTGATCCTAAAGTTTCATCTTGTTTGAAGTAAATTAGTTTTCCCCATTTCTAGTTAAAATTCACAGTATGCTAAAACAAAGTCTTACTTTTTTATCACTATAAACAAAGACCTTTCTGTTTTTCCCCCTTTTTTTTTTTTGTGGTATATATGCTCCTATAGTTTTCTTGCACATTTATACCCAGTTGCTGATCTTCCTGTATTTTGGTTTCATTTTATGAGATATCATAGATCTTTTATTCACCACTTCTTATCCCAGTATATGCATAATTTTTTTACGTGAGGCGTGCTTTTTTGATGTGCAGATAAATGTTACCAGTGGTGCTATGCAGATGAAACCTGTCATGTACAAATAACATGTATCAAGCCCCCAAGCATGCAGAACTAGAAAAAATGGCTCATTTGCTGAAACCTTTCAAAAAGAAACTAGTGACATAACAAAATCCTTTGAGGCTCTCAGCCCCTATAATGGAGCTTCATACTAACCCTCACAGATCACTGACTCAGTGGGTAATCTTTTAGGAAAACTTTTTCCCCTTCTATCTTTTCTTCCTTTTTAAAGAATTACAGTAAAATAAACATGGCAAATAGCATCTCTAGAGAGAAATGTGTATATAACCAAGTATGTGGAATAACTAAATTAAAATTAAGAAATGTATTAACGACTGTTAAATATAGATTTCTTCTAAACAAGTTTATACTTTAATTTCTTTTTGATGACTTTGATGATTGCTTTTATACATTGACTAGTAACAGCTTTTTCTTTATAAAATTCAGATTAAGCTTTTCTTTTAGGTTAGTGTATTTGATACACAGACATTACAGCTGGGTTGTTGGAGACAGGAGAGGCAATGAGTAGGAAAATAAAAGGAGGATTCAGGGTAAGAAATCTAGAGGAAACATTTAGCTTGTACTTAGATGTTTATAAAGTGGTATAAGAAGAATGACAGATCTAATTGGTAGGTTTCAGTTCATTTGAGATAGACCTTTTTAAGACTCTCATAAAACTATAGCCTCTCGTCATAAAAATAAACAAACTTACACATACAAACTTTACACATAATTTCAAGGGGTTTATAAACTTCTAACCCATAACCCAAAACCTATATCCCAGGTTTAGCATTATATTACGGTGGTGACTAAGCTGTTATTTCTGTTAAAATTTGATTATATTTTTGAGAAAGAAAATTCTTTCTGAAACATTTCTGGGTCCTTTTTGACTGACTGTTTTGAACTGAAAACCTAGTCACTATTGGAGCTGAAGATAAGGTTTTTAGATCCATTATCACAATTGGCAGTGGTTAATAGTGTCTTATTGTTTAATTTACTGCATT
Organism: Miniopterus natalensis; assembly: GCF_054644295.1. Taxonomy (NCBI): domain Eukaryota; kingdom Metazoa; phylum Chordata; class Mammalia; order Chiroptera; family Miniopteridae; genus Miniopterus; species Miniopterus natalensis. The sequence goes on along the minus strand of NC_142085.1, from coordinate 49,401,267 downwards.
TCTTGAGTGTAAGAGAAATATTGAGGATGCAGAATGCTTAAGAGGTTTTAGAAAAATTATTTATCAAAGAATGCCACTTTTCTCAATGCATTAACTATTGTAATTATACATTGGTACAGTCTTTTGACTTAGAAGTGGATTTGATTTAAATGGAGGGAAAAGAGACTGGACATTTTCAGTATTTATTGAAACACCTAGTCCATTAAGGTAAATTACAGAGCAAATTTCACTGTGACAGGAGCATTTGGGTGCACGTAGTTAAAGAATCAGTCAACATTACCATTAGACTCTTTCTTTTGGGGAATTTATTACCACCAATTAGGAAAAAGTACTCAAAAATGGAATTTAGCCCTAGCAAACTTGTGGTGGAATATTTGACCTCAAAAAATGTTTGAGTCTTTACCTTTAATAAAATGATCCTGAATTCTTTTAAGCCAAAAGCACATTCCCCTACTTGTTTACTGAACACAAGTAGTAAAATACACTCTAATAATTGCAGCTGTTGAGGATAGAGCTGACTGTGTGTAACTGAGTACCTGGAATAACTAAGTTAAAATTGAGAAATTTATTGACTGTTAAATACAGGTGTGTTCTGAACAAGTTTATACTTTTATTTCTTTTTGATGATTGATCTTATGGACTGACTAGTAACAGCTTTTTAAAAATAAAATTCAGATTAAGCTTTTCTTTTAAGTTGCTGTATTTGATATACAGAAAGGCCTGCTGGTGAGATGGTGAGAATTAAGTTAGTTTTTGGGAGATGTTTTTCTTAATTAGCTTTAAAAGATGGTCTCAGGTTCACAAACATATTAATTACTCTATTTCTAGGGAAAATTTAAATAAAACTTGCTTTAAAAAAACTGTTGAAATGTGAAAGCAACAGAACCGAATAAAATTTATGGAGAGTAAATATGATATGAAACATAAACTGTCTCAGTACATGCTTGATATAGCTGTTTTGGAGGACAGGTAGAAAAATACAATAGCTTTTCTTCAAATGACTCTTATCTTTGCAATTCATTTGTCCTAAAACAAGTCTAGAATTTCTGAGATTGTTATAGATGGTTCCTAGCAGGCTGTTTTTTCTTAAGTCTGCCTTTGCAGTGTTGCATATACTACCTGTTGGTTATACTTATAATGAAGAAAAATATTTGCTTTCCCTTCCCCATATGTGAATTCCCTAAGGTCAGGTATATATATCTTTTAATTGTTAATTGCTACATAGTAGTTAGTATATAGTGGGTAACCCTGACAAAACATAGTGGCATAAAACACCACAGCAGCAACTCTTTTATTCTCACAGATTCTTTAGGTCAGGAATTTGGAAAGCCAAGGACAGCTCGTCTCTGTTCTACCATGTCTGGGGCCTTTAACTAAGATGATTCTGTCTGGGGGTAATTCACAGGGCTGCGAACTATACCAACTGAAGGTAGAGGATCCAGTTCCTGAGTGCCTTCTTCATTAACATGTCTAGCGTTTGAGCTAGAATGGCTGGAGGACAGGCTTAGCAGGCACAGTTGACTCAACTGCTACCTAGGGCCTTTCCAAAGTGTGTTCTCAGGGTAGTTATACTTTATAGGTGGCATTTCAGGTCTCTAAGACTGAGTTTTCCCACCAAACAAGGCAGAAGCTCCCTGGTCTTTAATCACCAAGCCTTGGAGTCACATAGTGTCATGTCTGTTGGTCAAAGCAGTCACAGATCTAGATCCAAGGAGAGGCAAAGAATTTGTGGCCATGTATGATGGAATAGACAGAGAGAGAAGTAGGAGGAGCATGTGGGCTAGAGGGAGGGGAAAGTTAAAGATTGTGAGATTTGTTTATTATCACTAGTAATTATTGGCTCCAGTGTTGCTAAGTTTGATAGATCTGTGATCTCTGTTTCAAAATAAAGGCAATTTTTATAAATATTCTGTTCACATTATTGCCTGTATTGCAGATAAATATATATTCTGATTTCCTTTTTTAGCCACCAATTCCTAAGGTTTTTTCCATCTCCTTTTGTATGCAAATTCTATACATAGCTTATAATTTTAGATAAGATATAGTATATGCATGTTTGCTCAATTATAGTTAACGAGGAAGAGAATCATATTTGAAATCCCAAAGACCAGTATGCCAACATTAGTATTTTATCTAATATGTGCCTATTTTATTGTGAGACTTCTTACAGAGGCAGCCTTACCTCTGAAGTGCCTCTAATGTCAGGGACAAAGATCCTGGATCATAACTCATGATCTCACCCACGCACGTGATGTTCTGCTAGTAGGCAAACCTGGAAACTGACTAGTTTTATACTGAGACCATTTCTTACACCCACATACTTGCTATTAAATTTGGAGATGAGTTCCTGGAAATGAACACCCTAACTGAATATAAGCAGTACAGGATTATGTAGCATTACTCCTTTGGAAAGGAGTTGTCATGGTCAGGTGGTGATTGCTCTCTTATTCCTTTAGAAATTCCTAAGTCATAACATTTATCTGCCTACAGTATCTTATAGTTGTAATGTCAAAGGGCTTGAACCAAGCCTAAATGCGATCTTTACCCTTAGTTACTTCCTTGAAGGCATCTTGAGGTGCTGTAAAACTTAAATATTAATTCTAGCATGATAATTTTTCTTTGAATCTGTGTTAAGTCCAGGACTATTACTTGTTGATCATAAGTTAAACTGTTCCCCTAGACACAGACTAAATGACAAAAACAGAGACCATAACAAAATAAACTTGCTCAACTCAGAAAAGTGCAGTAGAGCACCCATTTGCTGAGAGCATTTGCACTATTTTGTGCCAGTAATGTTAGATTGGTGTGTCGTGCTTGCTTTTATTAGATGAGAACGTAAAATAGCACTCAAGCCTTGGCAAAGTGTATCACTAGTACATTGTAATGAGTAGTATGTGTATCTGTCTGTGTACCATGTCACACGTGCACATGCTTACCAGGCTGGGTTTTTTAATGAAATATTTCAAAGACAGATAGCATGGTAACATTAGCCCTGTGCAGTTACACAAAGTGTTTAAATGTATGAGTGTATAAGGTAGTCCTTGTTAGCTCTGGGTTATAGCGGGAACAAACTACTGTATTGGGAAGATACATGTGGGGTCTATAAGTTGGTTTTCTCTCTGTTGATTCTCTTCACCTGAAAGAACTGTTTACTAGTAGCTCTAACTTTCTAGGTGACATGACCCTCCATGACCTGGTCCCCATCAGTATCTTAGTTTCATTTTCCATCATTGTGCCCTTGACCTTTCGTCTTCTGGTAATACTGATGAGTCTCCTCGTACACCATGCAATTTCATGTCTCTGTGGTTCACTCATGTAATTTCAACTTTCTGAAACTTCCTTTTACTTATTTTTCAGTTTGCTAACACAACTTCCATAACCTGGTAATGGCTTGTTTATTCCAAGAAGCCTTCATCAAACCCCCCAGTTGATCCAAATGATCTTTTTTGTCCATTTTAATACTCTGTGCTTACCTTTGTCTCAGCACTGAATTGTTCATTCTTTGAGAGCAAGGACCATATTTAATAGCATCTAATACAGTACCACATGTAAGAGACATTTAAACTACCACGCAGAGTGATTCCTGAGTCAGAATGTACTCTTGGACTCTAGGTCCAGCTTTCCAACCCTTTTTGGATTTTGTTACTTAAATTTTCTATTTTCAAATCAAGTTATACTCTCCTTCTGTAGTAATTAACTGTTACTCCTGACTTTGTTTCCTCCCCCCAAAACTTAGCAGTAGCAGTTAACATAGACTACTTCTTTTTCTTTCACAAAATGGCAAATAATTACTGTTAGCTTTCTTTTTTCTTCATAAAGTAACTTGAATTAAACATTAGCTTGTACAGAAGCTTCAACATAGGTTTCTCCTGTTTCTAGTCAGTTTTTACTCTAACTCAACGATTTTCAACTGGTGTGTTGAGGCACCCTGGTGTGCCGCAAGAATTTATGAAACATGCAATACCTGGCTATTTAGTCAGGGCCACTGACCTCTTCTCCCTTAGATTGTCAAATAAAAAAAATTACAGCAGCCAACACAACAATAGCTGTCAGGTGTGAATGAATCAGAATTATACCTATTATTTTTGTCAGGTTGGCAAACTATATTTTTGGTGTGCCTCAGAATTTTAGTAATTAGCTTATGTGTGCTATGAGATAAAAAAGGTTGAAAATCTCTGCTCTAACCCATTTTTTTTGCCATTACTGGATTAATGTTTCCCCAAACGCTATTCAGCTATACCATTCATTCCTCAGTTCAAGATTCTTCAGTGGCTCCTTCTTATCTTCAGAATGAAGTCTTGAATTCTTTTTTTTTCTTCACAGCAGGATTTGCCTTAATCATTCCTGTGTCTCTTGCATCTGATACAGTGACTGGTACTGAGTAACTTCTTGTGAAGTGAAATAAAGAAAACATGACAACAAATAGGGGCCAATTTTCTATTCTTTAACGTACTGCCTCATAATGTTACTGTAAAAATTTTCAATTATAGTCACAATGGTTACGTTTTCCTTCTCCCCCAAACACCTTGCTCTTTTATATGTTCCTTTTGAGATGTAAATCATGTTACTCTTCTCCTTTTGTGGCTTGTTACCCATTTAGATTTTATCTAGAGTCCTTACCTTAGCTTACAAGACCCTATGTGATCTGGAACCCAGCTACTTCTAAATCAATTTGCTGTTCCTTCTGTGACCCACGGTGCTTCAGCCAGCTGGCCTCCTGATAGTTCCTGAGCCGGTGAAAACACCAGCCTTGGCACCTTTGCACTTGCTGTTTCTTCTTGGAATGCTCTCCCCCATATATCTTTGTGGTTCCCTCCCTTACTAATTTAGTCTTTGCTTAAATGTTGCCTTCCCAAAGGTATTTCCTGGTCATCCTAGTTGAAATATTGGCTCCCATCACTTGTTATTCCCTTACGTTGATTCTTGTTTATCCTTAAAGCTTACCACAATCTAAGATGTTAAATACCTATGTTTAATTATGTCTCTTGTTAGAAATATATATAAGCTCCAGAAGGGCAGAGACTTTGTTTTGTAACTTTGTATCCCTACTGTCTAGAACATTTGTAGTACGCGTTGAATTAGAGGGTGAATAGATTTTCTGTGCCTTTGTAGATTTTATATGCCTTTGTGCTTTTACTTTTCTCCTTTTCACCTCTTCAGTCCTTAACATGTCCTGTGAGAATTATTTCCATGCCCATTTTCTTCTGCTGCCCTGGATGATCCTTCTTCTCTGAGTTAGTATAAAACTTGTACTTTGTTTTACATTTATGCCTACAGAGTAGAGGAATGGGTCTCAACCCTCTAATGGGTCTAATACAGAATTACATATGGTCTTGGTACTCAGTAGGAACTGTGGGCTACCAGTTGCATGAGTTGAATAGGTCATATTTAATAAATGAAGCACTTATTATTGACTGGAAAATCAGAGATTGTTTATTGGGAATATATGTGTCAGCCCTATTCTAAGTGTTTGACTTTAATTAACTAATTTACTCTGTAGGAACTATTATTGTTCTCATTTCATAGACAAGAAAAGCAGGAAGATGACAGCTTAAAGTGTGGCCCATGGGCTAACAGCATCTGCCTAATATAAATGTAGACTCCCAGGCCCCTCCCCAGGCCTATTGAATCAGAATTTAAAAACAAGTAATATGCTTTGGCCTCAAACTTAGAGGTGCAGTAAGAGCTTTAGGATGGCCAAGACAGTAGTGTTGTTAAAAAGCTCTGCAAGATGTTTGTGATGGTAGTCAAGGTTGAGGACTACTGAGGTAGATCCTTGTTACTGGTGTACCATAAAATACTGTGCAGTGTTACTGAAAAACTAGTGATTTGAGACCCATAGTCTTCTTAAATGTAAGACTAAGAGAATTACAAGGGTAATTCCTAAAAGTAATCCTGTTTTATTGACCTATTTTCTTACTATACCATATTTTGGGGATGGGGCAAGCAACCTTATTTTAAGCACTTCACTGGTAGTATTCTGTAAAACCATAAGGCAGCTTTGCCACAAGCATGCTTGTTTTGCTATACTTGACACTGGATCTCTGATTTATTCTCTTCAGTCTTGCAAATTCACTTAATTGTGGGCCACAGGAAAGTTTTAAATTATCATGGCATTGACTTTTGGGATCCCTTAGAATAGTCTACTCTCCCCACAAGTGTTCAACTTTTAATGTGTGCATACCTGGTCTGCCATCTGAGATTGGATGTTATACTACTTTGTAACCACCTTTATATAGAACTTAGCATAGGAATGAATTAATACAGCAATGTGACATTTAAAACGTGTATTATTTATTTGGGTAGTAATGTGGCATTTGAGGTAGCTGTAGCATAATTGCATGGTAGTTACATTTGACTGCTTGGGTTCAAATTCTGGCTGTGCTGCTCACTAACAGTATGAGCCAGTCAAATTATTTATCTTCTCTGTACATAGATTCCTTGTCTATAAAATGGGGATAGTAATAGTACCTATAGGATTAAACTAATTAATAAAGTTCAGAGCCATAGAATAGGGCTGGCACATCTGTTCTCAATAAACAATCTTTGATTCTTTGACCAAGAATAATAATTGCTCCATTTACAGCTCTTACAACAGATGCAGTGACAGAGTAGGATTTATACTCTGGTGTTCCTGTTTCTAAAGCCCATGTCTTTCTAGATAATGCATCTATGAACATGGGTATCAGGATTTAGAAGCAGTATCGATGCAACTAAAATATTATCTTGCCTTATGGTCTAAATTTTTTACCTAAGTGGTGTGATTGATACTTTAGCAGCTCCATGGAGGATAGTAGGGCATTATTCTCATTTGACACATGAAAAACTAAGTTTTCAAAGTTTTTCAGGGTCACAAGCTACCCATTTGTCTCTTAAACAAGTGTTCATTTGGGTAATTTTCTCTACACCTTGTGGAGCCCTTATATACCTTAATGGTGCATTTTATTTGTGGTAGTCCTTGATTGTCAAAACAGTAACAAACTCCTTGCCTTGATCTCACATATCCTCTCAGTAATCCATCACCCATCACCCCCTCCTCCACATAGGCACAGGTGCGTTGGGCATCTGTTACAGGGCGGCATTGCAAGGTAGGCCTGGGCTGCTCCTTGCCAGTCTGGTTTCTGCTTTTCACCTCTTCCTGATAACTTGGGTATGTACGGAATTGGGGGTCAGGACTCAAGCTACCATTATCTCATAGTGAAGCCTTGCAGAAGCCTCTGGACTTCTATACCCGGAAGCTGTATTTTCCCCCCTCGTTTTTTGAAGACAGAATTGAATTTGATGATTTTTAGAGTAACTTCCAGCTTTAAATCTTTGTGTATTTTTTGTAGTAATGTGATAACTTTGGTTATGATATAGTCTTTCTTGGTAGTAAAGCAGATGTGAGCAACCCAAGTAGGGAGAGAAGAGAATTTATCAGTGTTTAAAATGTGTGTGTGTGTGTCTTAGTGCACAAGAGTGTATGTCTTAGTGTGTAAGGGAAAAGTACAGGCTTCAGAGTGAGATTTATGTTCAGATTTCAGGGCCAGTCCTTCTTATCCATGTGACCTTTAGGTACATTATTTTACTTTCTTGCTATCAGCTTTATCATCTATAAAGAGGATTAATGATACCTATCTCATAGAATTGTTCTGATTTTTACTTAAAATAATTTCTAGCACATAGAGGATGATCAGAAATGATACCCCTTCCTAGGGAATAGGTTTTAGTTACTGAAGAAAAGTTTACTTATTTAGAAATTGTGGGCAAAATCTATTCTATCCAAGCATAATAAGTAATTTATTATCCTTTGAAACCAGAACTTTGAAAAAGCTATAAATGGGTTGTGCAAATGGTGGTATTATTTTACTTAGACTCTGGTGTGTTGAAATGTACTCATGAACTTTGCTATGTCGAGTTAGTTGCCAAATGGATTTTTGTGATTTGATATTCATCTTACTCAAAGCTAAAGGACCTGAAATGGTTCTCTAGCCACTAGTTCAAGTTGAAAGCATCTCAGGCAGGTTTTTACACAGACAGAACATAGCAGATATTTGGTTAGCTTTTATGAGAATTGCTTGCTATGATAATCTTTCCCCAGGCATTTTTACACTTTTTTTCGGTCGGTACTTGAAGTATTAAATATTATCCAAGAATTCCAGTGTAAAGCATCACAGAGTCCAAATGTTCTATAATTGATACTTATAATAATATTTACTTATGTGTAGTTATATGAAAAGTACTAAGATGTGGCCTTGGAACCAGTTTGATCTTTTTATGGAATTACTTTAGGTACATGTACTAATTAATTCTGCATTTTGTATAGTTATTTCATGTGTTCATTTGCCCTAGATTTAAATCGTAAAGAATGTTGGAATTAATGTCATATTTCTTTCTGTTTTCAAAGTACTAATTATTTTTTAATGAAATGCTACTACTGTCAAAGGAAGCGTTCTTCCTTAGTTCCATCAGTTATTTTCACTGATTTTCCTTTAGTTGAAGAAAGAAAATCTAAGGCTGGTATTCAGGCATTTGTGATATTCTCAATTGATATAGCCATAATATAAATAGAAACAGGAGTAATATCATGGTTGTACATTTAGTTTTAAATAACCATATTATTAATTGCTGGGAATATTGCATAAATGCTTTATTTCGGATCACTATAAAATATCTTACTTAATATTTCCCCCTCTTTTATTTCTGTGTCTAAATTTTCTATTGAAATAAGCAAAAAACCCAAAACAAACAGATGATGAATCAAAATTTGAGACAGTAGTGAATTCATGTTTTGCTCTTTTATGGATAATAACTTTTTGTTTATTGTTGTGTGCTATGTGAAAATGGACCAGCGTGCTAAGATAGTTTCCATCACAGTTTTGTATAATAGTACAAGGTCTATGTCTTTTCTAAACAAGGAAAATATTTTAACTTAGAATGCTACACAGAAGCCAGATATACTTACTTTCCTCTTGGTACATCAGTGTCCTAAAGCTTTTAGGAGAAAATGGTTTAAAAAATTGTTTTCATGTCTAGATTGTACGTAAAATCACTTGTCATAGTGAGTTGCAAAATGCAGACCTTCATTCTGAAGCTGCCTGTTTCTCATTTAGATCTGACATATTAAAAAGCATATAATTAATGGTTGACAGTAATTAACATTAACTTTATGGTGCTTAATATGCCATCATTCATCCATCAAATAAGCAGAAATGCATAATGTCTTAGCATAAAGGTTTTAATTATATAAAATGGCCCTTCAGTTTTCATGTGGTATAAATGTTAAAAGTCCAAAATGTATTTAAAGATGATTTTTGTAAGCATTTGTTGGGTGCTAGCTTTATTTTTATTTCTTTTTAGGGATATGCATCAACAATTGTGTCAGGAACTTCAGAAAGAAAATGTGGACCTGGCTGTGCAGTCTTCATTGTTGGCTAAAGAGCGCCACCTTGCTGCAGCTGCCAGTGCACTATGGAGACATTTCTTTTCATTTTTGAAGAGTCAGAGAATGTTACAAACAGTGCCTTTCTCACAAGTTGCGGATACCGCTGCAGGTCAGCTTTGTAATCTGCTAATTAGTTATCATTCTGCAAACTCTGTCAGCTTTTTCTTGTTTGTTTGTTAACAAACTCTTATTTTGTAAGTGTACTAAATATTTTGACAACCAGAAAGATGAAAATAATTACATATTTTTTTAATTAGGATCCTTTGGCTTGTTTATTATTTTCCTTTTAATAAAGGTAAAAATTAAATTTTTATTTGCTAAAAAGATTTAATCTTAAAATTATTGAAAGTACATGAAATTCTCTTATGCGTGTAATATATAGAAAGTAAAGTAGCATTTGATGTATTTTAGTCCAGGTTGTTTATTTTCAGATCATATGTGTCTATAATCTCAGTCAGGTGAAGTTTCATATGTACAGAGCATGAGTAGAGCGGAAATTCTACTTCAACACCAAGTAGATGAAATCAGAATGACATCGAGTATATGGAACGTTATTGTTTGGAATTATACTAGATTCTATTTCAGGTTGTAATTTTTATTTGATTTGATTATTAGCCTGACGACATATCCTTAGGCTTTAAGGGGCTCTGAATCACATGACATTGTAGGCGAGAATCTGAACATGTGCATGTATGTAGCTTTCTCAGAGCAGGATTCAAGGGATATTTTGCCCAAAATATGTCAACAAGGACTAGAATTGACAGAGATCACTACAGTGACTGCATGTCTTTAAATGCAATTTATATGAAGTTTTGTAGTGTATTTAACTGTAATGCTTTGAAAAACCTAAGGTACCCTTGTGTGGTTGAGGAAGTCTGATCTAAAAGTGCCATATAAAAGACTGAATGATACAAATTTTAAAAGATCTTGAATTCTGGTAGCATGTCTATAATTACAACATAAAGGACGATCGATCGAAAAACTGTGACAGGGCATCGGTTTTCCAACTGCTGTAATGTCTATGAAAACAAATATTGATATTCAATCAGTATAATCAAAGCAGTCATTAGTAACCGATATTACTTATCTTTCTTCCATTCATCATTCCAGTGAACAAAAATGATAGCACACAAGTTTAGTCAGTGCTGTCCTAGGTGCTGAAAGTAAGTGGCATATACCCAAAATATGTGTGGGTTTGGGGCTTGTTTTTAAATATAGGTAGGTTAGGAGAAAAAATTTTCCTGCATTTAACACCCCCCCCCCCCCCCCCCGCAAAAAACAACAACAAAAAACCGAGTCGATGAATACACTTTTATTGCCATTGGGGAAATACCAGTAGGAAAAAAGGACTGACTCTTTTTCTCATGTATAAGCTACATGTTCTCATGGAGCTTATAGTCTAGTAGGGGGAGAGAACAATAAATAAGTAATGTATAACTTGTAATATGGTCATAAATGCTGTGGAATAAAAGAAAAACATAGGAGAGACTAGGGATAGGGAAGGCCAGAGGCAGGTTGTAATTTTAAATAGGGGTAGTCAGGAAGGCCTGAGTAAGTACCGTTTCAGCAAGCCTAATGGAGGAGAGAGACCCATGCTATGCAGAAGTCCAGAGGCAAGAGTATGTCTGGTGTGACAGAGGAACTACAGGGAAGCCATAAAAGCTTGCTTGCGTGGTATAGAAAGGGAGAGAGCAGTCAGAGATGTGATCAGAGGTAATGAGAGCTTGCCCTGGCTGGTGTCGCTTGAGCTAGTTTGTATTCTGCCTTGTACGCAGTTATAAAGACTTTCGTTTTTACTCTGAGATTGGAAGCTGTTGGAAAGTTTTGAGCAGGTGAGTGATATGATCCCTCTGGCCGCTAGACTGACAATAGACTATAGGAAGGCCAGGGGAGAAACAGGGAGGCCGCTTAGGGAACTGTTGCAACATCACAGAAACAAGCAGCTTGGGCTGAGGTGGTAGCAGTAGAGGTGGTGAGAAGTGGTCAGATTTCTAGTCTGAAGTCAGAGAAAGTATTTTAAAGGTAGAGCTGACAGAATTTTTGAAGTGGGTATGATATGGTAATCAAAATAGATCACTGTTTTGTTGAGATGAGGAAGATTGTGGCAGGAGCAGGTTTTATGAGGGAAGACTAGGATTTTGATATTGTACATTTTTTAGATCTCTCTTATAATCCCAGTAGAGATATTAAGTACACACGTTGATAATGAGCCTAGGGTTCAGGGAAGAGGTCCAAGCTGGGGATTTCAATTTGGAAATGATTGATATATAGTCTGTAAAGCTAAGCATTGGATGAGGTCGCTTATAGAGTAAGTTTTGGTGAGAAGAGAAGCTTGAGGACAAGGCCTCTTGAGTAACCAAGAAAGGAGACTACAAAAGGAATGCCGGTGAGGTAAGCGAAAACTAAGGAAGTGTGGTGCCCTGGAAATCAAGCAATAGCATTTTAAGGAAGAAGACATGATCAACAGCTCAGGTGCTGTTAATGGGTCAAGTAAGGTAGGCCTGGGAATCAGTTGTTGGATTTAGCAAGAGGGAGGCCACTGGTGACCTTGAAGAGTAGTTTTGGTGTAGTGGTAGAGGCAGAGGCCTGACTGGAGATGATTCAAGAGAAGATGTGAAAAATGGAATTGCAGACTGCGAGTATCACTGTTTATGAGAAGCAAAAAAATGGGGATGTTAGCTGGAGGGGGCTGTGGGATCAGAGAGATTTTGATAACATGGGAGAAATGTCAGCATATTTGTAATGCTGACAGGAATGTTCTGGAGCGAGGGAGAATTGATGATGATGCCTGAGTGTCACTTGTGTTTCAGTACCCAGGAAAAATGGGGTCCCATAGAGGAGCTGGCCTCAGATCATCTGTAATAACAGAAGAGAAGGCAGATTAAATAGGCCCCAGTGGAAGTGGCTGGGTAGACATGGTGAGAGCTTGTGGTAGTTCTCTTCTGATGTTTCTCATTTTTCTGTGAAGTTTTAACTAATGACATTAGCTGGAAGTGAGAATGGGGAGGAGGTGCTGGTTGATGATGGAGAGAGGAGAGAGGGTCTGCAGTGTCTGCTAGGAGAACGAAACACTGAACAGACTAGAGAAAGGTAGGAATGCGGACCAGCTCTAAGGGCCTACTTAAAGTTTGTAGTCATAAATTTAAAGTGGAACCAGTCAGCATGGTTGTTCACCAGCCATTTGCCCTGGAGTGGATACATGTAGGGAGAAAACCAAGAGTTGGTTTTTCCAGGCAAATACAACAAATCAAGTATGAAGCAAGGGAGTTGATGGTACACAGTGTAATAATGGACCATGTAGTCAAGCTGCCTAAAAAGGGAGAGGAAGGCACAGAGGCAGTGAGGGACAGAAGAAAAGGTTGTAGGGTCCATGAATTGTAGGTCCCCGTGGAATCAAAGAATTGTTGGAGGACCTACAGGAGGAAAGTTGGAAAGCTAGTTTGGTACCAGAAAGTGGGGTCCTCAAAGTTGAAATTGTGGAGAGATTGTATTTATTGTTAATGCCAAGGTCTCTTGGTATCACCGTGGGGGGTAGAGTTATTGGGGGAGAGAATTTCAAGAAACTGAAAGTCCAGGAGACTGGAAGAAAACTCATCAAGGATTATGACGAGTACTGTTAGCATGATAGTGAGCTACAGTCTTTAAGGAATGAGGGTAGGTGAACTAGGAAGCCACAGGTGAATGCAACAAGGGGAACTGGTGGATGATATAGTCAGATGATATGAGAACCAAAGCTAGAGGTTTTTAGGAGGAGGAAGGGAGAATGTTCTAGAAGCAGCAATGTAGATCAAGGAGTAAACTCACCTTATCTGTAGGGCAAATTTTATGAGAGGTTTGGAAGATTAAATGGCCATCATTTGAGAGAGCTGCCTGGAGGCAGTGCTTGATAAGGAATTTATTGACAAACATAAATTAATATAGTACAAATTAAGTTGGGGGGTTCCCTGGAAATCACAAAATAAAGTATATCTGTTTAACATGGTCAACCAAGGAATTCTAGTTCCTAGGCTTAGGTTTTGAAGAAAGCAGAGTGTCATAGATTTTTTTTTTTGTAGACTACAGTTGAATCGAAGAGAATGTGCAGTGTCTAAGGTAAGAGGGAACTTCATCTGTGGCAGGTGGCAAGTAAATTAGCCTGATTGGAGAAGAGCAGGTGCCAGAAATAGTTTTCAAAAAAGGGTTTTTGAATGAGGAAGGCACATTAGAAACATCACGTTTAGAATTTGCAATCTGAGTGAGCCATTATAGATGCATAACAATAATGCTGAGATAAATTATTCTGGGCCCTTTCTTAGAGATCTAGATGATTCCGACAGAAATTTCTTTGACAACATGAATTTATTTTAGTTTTAGCTTTTTGTTCTATGTTTCTAAATAGGACATTTTATTATTTAGGCCTAATTTTTTAATCACTATTGATGTAATTTTGGGACAGCAAAAGGATTTTAACAATTTTTCACTATAAGTTTCTCTCATTTTAAATCTAGATTTTACTTTGCTAGCAATGGACATGCCCAGCACAGCTCCATCAGATCTGCAGCCTCAACCAGTTAAAGCAATGATACAACTTTTTGGTTGGGATGATATCGTCTGCCCTAAAGTTGTAGCACGATATTTAAGTCATTTCCTCCAAAATAGGTAAGTGATTTTCTTTCAGATATGCACATCAATGTAAACTCATGCTAGATTAGTACATCAGGAAAGTAAAAATTTTCAGTTAAAACCTGATCTTTACTACAAGTACTTTCATTTTGGCAGTTCCTTGCTTTTAGATTTATCAGCATTTTGACAGTAGTAGTAGTAGGAAAGCTAACTTATGTTTCATGGCCTGCTTAAAAAAAAAATGTTACTGTCCTGGCCAGTGTGGCTCAGTCGGTTGGAGCATCTTCCCATACACCAAGGTTCTATTCCCAGTCAGGGCAGGGCACATGCCTGGGTTGTTGATTCAGTCCCCAGTAGGGGGCCTGCAGGAGTTAGCTGATCAATGACTCTCATCATTGATGTTTCCCTCTCCCCCTCTCCTTTCCTCTCTCTGAAATCAATTTTAAAAAAACAACAACAAAAAAACACATTCAAAAACAATTTAAAAAAATAAAATATCCTGTTGTGTGTATCTGTAGTGTTCATTTCCAGCAGTGCATGTCTGCATTAGTTGTGTTTGTCTGTGAGGCCAACAAGTGGGGTATGTTAGAATGTTTTTCTTCATTCCTTAATCTCTTATACTTGGAACTTATTGCCAGGTTTTATTTTTGTTTTTAATATCTATCAATTTATCTTTGCAGCATGTTATGTGAAGCACTTTCTAATTCAGGCTGTGTATCTTTTCAAACCTTAACTATAAGATCATGGATCCGTTGCATTTTGCAAATGTATATAAAAAGCCTCAGTTTACCTGATGATTTATTAGTTGATATAAATCTGGAAAAAGCAGTTGGTAAGTATTGCAGGCGTTTTGCTTTCTAGGTAAGCTAAGTATGTTTAAAATTTAACGTTTCATAAATTAAAAGATAAAAAATATTTGTAATTAGCTATGAATATAAACAAATTTATTTCCTTTTGAAGCCTATTTCTTCTTCTTGATATTTTCTTGTTACTATATATGATAAAAAAAATTTCTATAAAGATAAAAGAACTTGTTTCCTTAGAAGCCAGGAAAAAAAATGCTCTCAGATGACAACCATTTTTTTACCTTGAAGAAACTGATCACACAAAAAAGTGGAAATATGAAGTAAATAACCAGATATCACACTGTGAGAACCCTAAAAAGAAACATATCCAATTATGAATAATTCTCTCCCATTTTATTACTTTGCTTTTCTTTTGCTTTACACTTAGTCACTGATACTTGTACTTTTTTTTTTTAATATGCCCATACAGTTCTGGTTGCCTGTAGGGCATGCCTTTTCCTAACACTATTCTTTCTCTTTTTTAATTTACCTTTATTGTTGAAAATATTACAGATGTCCCTTTTTTCCCCATTATCCTAAAACTATTTTTTATGGCTGTTTATAAATTGCACAAAGGCTGGGCTGAAAAATGCTCCAGATTTGTTTTGATATTATTACATCAGTTGCCTTTATATAAATAACTTCTAGGGCTGTGTTGTTCAATCAAGTATATGTGTTTGTTTTCAAATAAAATCTTTCCTTAGTGAGAAAAACTTAATTCGAAGTTTTTAATTATGTGGAAATTTGAATTTTACAGGGAAGTATGTCATAAATGAAGAATGCTACATTCCCTGGTTTCTTATTCATATATATAAAAAATATAAATTTATATAATAAACATTATATAAACATTGTTACTTTATTTTAACAGAAAAAGAGTACATGGAACAGTTGGCCGAACTGACAAGGTTGCTGTTTAAGCTCCCAGAAGTAAAGAATATTTTCTCAGAGGCTCAAGCTGAATATCTGCCCATCCCAGAAGATCCTAAAAAAGCACTTGCCCAATTCCTTGAGGTATTTTTCACTTACTAGTCTAATTGTTCAGATCAGAGACAAGCATATTTCCAAAAACCTTGAAGTGTTCGTAACGTTTTTCTGTAAAAGGAAATATTTTCCATTGAATTTTATTATTGGGTACCTGATGTTATGAAATTCTGGAGGAATAAAAATATGAATCTAAGGTATAGTACAATTTACTCTTAAAGACAGAAGAATTACATTTAATGAAAAATAAGAGTAAAGAATGCTACATATATAAGCCTTACACTAAAGATAATCTAAATTGTAGGAATATCTTATTGTAGAAATTGCTGGATAACAATATTCTTCAGGTACTTGGGAACTAGATTTCCTTGTATATGGTCCATAATACTTCCAACTGATTGTTTACCATCCTGTAATAAACAGTGTAAATTTTACAGTAAAAATTTAATCTCTTCAGCATAAGTATCAACTACTTCATATGGTAGTGTGATTGAGGCTTTATAATTCAATCCATTTGTTTTGTCTCCATAATAAATAGTCCCATTCAATATTTTATTTTCAGTTATTGATTTTGTAGGAATCTATTTTATGTGATAGTTTTTGCTTTATAGCCTAGTTGAGGTTATTAATGTTTGGATTTGTGTTTTTCTGAGCTATTCACAGTAAAAGTTGGTTTATTTTCCCACGAAGTGGTTGGTATTTACTGCAATGCAAATAATTATAACCCATAAGCTGTTCTTATAAATGTGAAATCTTCCATTGGTTTTCATTAAGTTAAAGTAGTTATAGAACAATTCGAGATTCCATAAATAAGTCCTAAAAATACTTAGTACTAGTACATGCAAATATAAAATACACCTGTCTGTTCAGTCTTTTATTTAGTTGTTGATTGGATCTCAACCTGTGATTAATTAAATACCTGTGCTAGGAACAGTTCTGGACCAGAAAGGGAGGTAGAAGTCATGCATTTCATGATCGTTTTGAAAAGCTCTTTTAATTTAATCCAGTCCACATTAATTATCCTTTCGGCAACCAGTAAATAATAGTTGTGTGGTAAATGCTAGATAGTACGTATTATGTTAGGGTTTCTTAGGGATTTGAAGAACCAAAATAAGTAGTCCTTGATCTTACAGAACTTTTACTTGTCTGAGAATACAGAATATACTCAAAGGTTAAAATAATAATATAAGACAGTATAGGCTAAGTTCCAATTAGTTGATAGATCAGTCAGTAGATTAAGAATTCAGAGCATCTTGGTATAAGAAGTTTGAATTTTATCCTTTGAACAGTATGAAGGCTTTATAAATTTTTAAATCTGATTTGATTAAATGAGTTTTCAGGAAAATTAATAACAATAGATAAAGGGAGCATCTGAAAACTCTTTGACTTTTACCACCTGTCCCTCCAGCTCTCTGAGTGACGTCATCATGACCTTCCACTACCTCTCTAAGTGCAACATCCTCTCAAGGTCTCACTTCATTCCCTCTCCACCTGAATTATACCCCTGGGGTCCTCACTTCAACTACCCTTACCAACACCCTCACAATCTTTCGTCCTTTGTCTTTCGGTGACACCTGCAAATCCTCAAACTTGGCTTGGTGCAACCAATTACTTTATCTCCTTTGTCTTATCTGCTGAGAGCTGCAGTAGAAAAATCACCTAACTGTATATATTGGTGCCATTGTGTCCAGTTCAGGTCACTGAAATCCACCATAAGTTCCCAATAATGGTTTGAAAACTTCAGTGCTCTTCTCAGACCTTCTAACCCATCCCTAGCTAGTCTTCTCTCGATTCTTTTTGTGACTTTTCACCTCTTGCTTATTTTCAACCTTCCTCAACTTATTCTTTCATTTATTTTCTTTCCTTTTCCCACTTCACTGTTCTCCTTAACACCTCATCTTAAATTTCTCTCGACCACCTCTTATTTTTCCATCTCTACTCTTTGTGCCTCATCCATTTTTCCTCCAAGAAATCTAAGCTGGCATCTAATGCTGATAAAGAAAATCCTGGGAGAACAAATCAATTCATATCTCAAAGCTGAACTTTATAGAGGTCTTACTTGTAAGAATTTGGTAACCTCACTTTAGGTCTTCATTGTATGAATTTGGGGATTTTGAATTCCCAGTTTTATACTAGGATGTTTGGAAGTCTCTATGTGATTTGATTATAAGCTTCTTTTACTTCTTGTTACTCATATCTTGCCAAGTCACCCCTTGTGTGAATAATTATCGATGAATTTTTTTATTCTTCTTTTAACCTTTATTTTAATTATAAAAAGAAAGACAATTCTTTTCAGTTGCATTTTAATTGCTGTGAACATTTATTGAAAAGTTAAGGATGAAAACTTAAATGTAAGGTGTATGCGTAGAGAAAGAAATTATCTTTATTTTTCAAAGTCTGTATTGTATAAAACTTGGAAAGCTAAATCATATTTTCCCTTATTTATAGGCTATTGGTATAACTTACAGGAATCTGCAGAATTTTTCTGATAAATCTGCCATGGCTACAAAGTCCTTAGAATACCTTGGTGAAATATTAAAATATATAAAACCTTATTTGGGAAAAAAAATTTCCAGTGCAGGGCTGCAACTGACATATAGGATGATGGGTATGTATTTCTAACATTATTAAAACTTTGTGAGGTTGAGTCTACAGTGTCATGATGGATAGGAATATACTAATGTAGTAGCTAAATCACTATTCACCATGCAATCATAAGAATAATCTGAAAGACAAAATAATTCATGTTGGCTTTCAAGTGTTTCTCTGTCTTGCCCCGCCTCTCTTTAGAACCTTGCTTGTTATGCTTGTGTTAATATTAAAATTAATGATGATCAATACAAAAAATATGCCACCACCAATCAGTAGTCTGTTGTGAATCCCATTGTGAATACCTGGACAATTAAAGTGGACGTTCCTTTTAGTGCTTATCTATGCTTCATTAGGATTTGAAGTATCAGAAAACCATCACTCCCTTTTATTTTTATGGTTTGCTCTGTATGAAGGAGGTCAGGAAAGAATTTATTGCAGCATTGAAAATATTTATGCTTCAAATCCTGTTTCTCCCAACACAACGTTTTCTTCTTTCAGAAAGAAGTCATTTTCTATGCCTGTTCTGTAACAACGGAGCTCGTCCTTCTTTAGGAAGTCACTGATTTGAATACCTTTGTTCACTAAAGTCATGTTGCTAACCAAAAATAGGAACTGGATAAAGGGAAATAAGAAGGATTGCCTTAGAAGTTTTTATACAGAATTTAAGGGGTTTTTTTCTTTATTATTTCTCTATGGCCAAAACCTTATATCTGTTCCCTTTGATCTTGTAAACATATGAATAAACCTGATTTGGGCTGTCTCAAACCTTTTATGTTTGTTGTAAAAGATAAAGGAGAGTTTGAAAATGTGTAAATATGGATGATTCAGAATGTAGTGAAAGCTATCGTAGCAATTCAGGCATCTTAATTTCAGAGAAAAATATACGTGAAAATTCATCATAAATTTAACATAGTAAAATGTAGATTGATAAGTATTTCATCACGTAGGCTTATAATTTATTAGTCTGCCAAGTTAAATGTATGATTTCAGGGTATATATTTTATAGACTATAGATAGTCTTATCAGGAACTGCAAAATCATTTTTGGATTGTTGATCTGTAGACTCATGGCAGAAGTCTCCTTATGAAGAACTAGGGTCTTGTGTGTTTTGTTATGTGATCGTTTTTTATTTATTGGCAGGTAGATCTGTATTCTTTCCTTTTGTCCAGATCTCAGAGACTGGGAATAGAGTATACTGCTACAGTGTCTCCCTTTTAATTTATTAGATGTTAGGAACAGATAATTTACTGTCTTGGGTACTTAAAATGTTTAGAACAAAATGGAGAAAGAGCCAGTATAAACTTTTGAGAGTTCAAACCTGTTTTAAGTATGCAGGGCTAGCATGTCATATCCACAGGGAAGAGAATGAATCACTGAAATTTTGTGCTTTACCTTGGCAGTTCCTAACTGGGAATACCACTGCCGTTTACCAGCAAGGTGCAAACTTTTGATGAAATCACACTTCAGATTAAAGCCTCTGGGGTGTTAATTGTAACTCAGTGATTTCTGAGAAAGGAGAATTGATCCAACAGTAATATCTTCAACTTTCTTCTTTATATATCTTGTTTTTGTGTTTTGTTTTTCACATTCTTTATATATATATTTTTTTATTTTTTATTTTTTTAAATATATCTTTATTGATTTCAGAGAGAGGAAAGGAGAGGGAGAGAGAGAGACAGAAACATCAATGAGGAGAGAGTCATTGATCAAGCCCGCAACCGGGCATGTGCCCTGACAGGGAATCGAAGCCTGATCGCCTGGATCCTAGGCCGACGCTCAACCGCTGAGTCACGCCCAGCCGGGCTATATATTTTAATTTTTTGTTTCCATGCCTTTCCTTCTGATCATCCTCTCGTTGGTCATTCTTCCCCTTTTGTCTTTGTAATTGAAATTCTACCCGTGTCCCTTCGGTACCCAGCCCAAGTGTTCCACCTTTCCTGCACTCCCAAGTAGACCTGGTCTCCCTTCATCTGTCCTCCTCATGACATTTTTTGTAGCTTGCCATTTATTATAATTATTTATGTATTTAGCATGCCCCTACTGAATTTTAAACTTACTCATGGTATTGGGTATATTTTTGAACTTTTTATTCCCATTGTCATATTGTATTTTGCACAAATAAGAGCAATTTGCTTTGTGTATATCAGGCACTGGATTGGGAACTGGGGATGGCATATGTACTATTTCTGGAATTTAATTTTATAAACCTAGCTAATAGTACATAATGTATTTTTTAATGTTCCTAAATGAGCAAAGTTACTTTCTAACTATACATTTTAAAAATGTATTTTAATGATCCCATTTTACTTTTTTTAAGACATAATACATTCACAGAGTAGAAAATAAGTAAATACATAAGGACTCTTGCAGTGCAGCTCTCTTTCAGTTGTGGGAGTATGTTCCCTACAACTTTTCTGTATTTTCAGCTTCATCAGGAAATAAGTAATATTTTTATAAGCCAAGAAAATGACGAGGTTTTTTTACAAAGCTACGCTATGTATTTAAACTTTCCCAAAAGTGTTTTACTTAAAAAATGTGTTCTTTTACAGTTTTACTATCACACACATTGAAATGTTCTTCGCTAAACTTAAAAAATGTAGGGGTCTGTTGCAGCAGTAAAACAAATGTATCACCTCTGCCTTCAGTGAACTCATAAAACTTAAGGTCTTCAGAAAGCATTTTAACCATTGCAGAAGATGAAATAGAAGGGCCGATGATGCATTTTTGGTTGGAAGGTTCTTGCTCTTTATAAGTTAATACCTGGGTGACACCTAAGAGTGATATGAATCATTTGGAATGTCGTTGATGATGGCAGTTCCTCTTACGGGTATATTAATGTTCGTTAGAATGTGAATTCTTCTTACATTGCTTGTCATTCTCAAGTTTTCCACCTACTGGAAAAATGAGGAGCAAGCCAGCATTATTTAAAATATTGCTCAGTGAGCATTGTGTTTCTTTATGATTGATTATTGTATTTCCTTTTACAACAGAAGATTAATGTTGCTGTTTGTTGTTCTTAGAAGTGATTATTGGTTGGAGTTTTTTTTTAACGACATTATACTCTGCTATAAGCATATTTTTGTGTTCCTTCAGAGCTTGAATTTCAAACTTTTGTTTTATGAATTATATCACCATTTTTGCTTTCTAAGATAAAATATAAAAGTTTATTTAGTGCATAAACCACTCTGCTGTCTGGACAAGCACTTAATGATCTCCTTTTAAATTCTTTTTTTTTTTTTTTTTTTTTTAGTAAAGGGAAACCTCAATAGCAGTAATATACTCTAATGGGAATTATAAATCTGCTTTTAATTACTTTATTAAACAAAGGCTACTCATTTGTTATGCTTTACTACCTTCAAATGTAGCAACTGACAGACTCCCAGCATTAAGGAACCCATACTATATTTCATGAAGTAAAGAAGTCTGTTTCTCCTTTCAGAATTAAAATTTAAACTCACTATTTGTTTATGTTAAACAACTGAAAGTTATAAAAACTGAAGTTCAAGGAGGTTAAATGGTTGCTTCAAGGTGTTATAGCTAATCCTTTTTTCCTATTTTAACAATTTAATGTAGTTATATGTCTTCTTGTTGCAAACTGAGTTGAGACAGCATATAAAATTATATGTATCAAAAAAATAACTGGAGTGCATGATGAAGCCCAGGGGAAAGTAAGTATACACATAAAAGTATAGTGTGTGATCTCACAGTGTTCTCATAGTTGAGTTATATTTGCCTCTGAGTTTCCTAGCAGCCAAAGCAAAGAGAAATCTTATTAATTGCAACATTCAGTTTATATATACACATAATGTATAACCAGATCACATTGTGTGTGTATGTATTTATGTATTAAATATCAGTTGCTCAGGAAATATATGTTTTTTTGGCCCAGAACTCTGACAGAAATTTGTCTATAGTAAAATACATAGCTTAACAAGGTTTTTTGACTCATAATAAATGTTTCTTCCTAGTCCCTATTTTAACTTGCTCCTACGTGCTTTAAATATAATTTTTTTAGTGGAATGACAAAATTTCTAGTTAGACGATAACCATTACTGCTGTGATGCTCTTCTCTGTTAGGAATTCTTGTTAAATCATGGGCACAGATCTTTGCCACCTCCAAAGCCCAAAACTTGCTGTTCCGGATCATAGATTGTTTACTGCTGCCGCATTCGGTGCTACAGCAAGAGAAGGAGCTGCCTGCACCTATGTTGACTGCAATTCAGAAGAGCCTGCCTTTCTATCTCCAGGTACAGTAAATGTGGCTGCTTAAAACTTAAAAACATTTGAAACTTTACCTTAAAACAGCTTACTAACTGCAGATTTAAAAACCCTGCATTGTCATCTCAATGTATGTGTGTAGATGTGGCACTTCCGTTTAGCACTTTTCTCATTCCTTTCTTGTTTGGCTCTGAAAACAAAGATGGAAAAGACAAAATCTCCACCCTCGGGAAGCTTAAAGTTCGGGAGGAGGCTGACTAGCCTAGACACTTACAGTAATGTGCTCCACAGTTTTCTGAGGGGCCTCATCTGTCTGTCACCCTGACTGGGATGGGGAGATGTGAGAGAAGACACTGTACAGGATTGTTTGTCAAAGAGCAGCGTGGGTAGGAGTTGAAGTTCTATTCCTGTGAGAGGGAACAGCATGGGAAGGGCATGCTTTTTGTAAGAATAGGACGCACTGGGGAAAAGCAAATAATTCTGTAGTGGCTGGAGACTCATATGGGAGGAGCCACATAATGGGGTTTTATATGCTATACTAAAAAGTTTGGATTTGTTCTTTTACTTGGGGACTGTTGATGGATTTTGAGTGGAAAAGTGGGAGTGATATATTTACATTTTAGAAAGGTGATTCTGGTGACTATCCAAGATAGTTGGTGTGGAGCTTAGATTGGAGACTTAGAAGGCAGTAAGTAGTTCATTATCTGAAGGTTTTGAACTAAGGCAGTGGGTATAGAGCTCACAGTAAATTTCAAAACATTTAGGAGCTTCAGTCAGCAAGACTTGCTAGAGTGACTGTTGTGGAGCAACAGAAAAAATAGAATACTTTCTAGGTTCCAGGGTGGCTGCTTATGTAGGTAGTAGTGCTACTAACTGAAATGGGATATTGTGGAGATAAAAGAGTGAAGGCAAGAAATTCTGAACAGCTTCAGCTTGAGGTGCTGGGAATACCTAGGTAATGGTGTTCAGCAGGCACTTGGAAGTATTGATCTGTCTTGGGAAGAAAGGACTGGGCTGGAGGTATACTTTGTTATTCATTAGTGCCTGATAATAGAGGTAAGTGCTTCTTAATTTGGGCTCTAGCAAGGGAAGCTGAGCAGGGAGGGAAGAATGGATTTTGATTAGGTAATAAGCAGTCTCTTCCACAGATGGATTTTTTAAACAGATTTTTATGATTTCTAAGACATTTTAAGTTGACTCTTTAATTTTGTATTCATAATAGCATTTAAAGCAAAGTTTGGCGTGTCTGCTGGCAAGATAAAGCACTGCCAATCCAGAGGGGACGGGAGGGGCTGCAGGAGAGTCTAGTGTGCTGTTGCCATGTGGCCCCCTTCAACCAAACGTGTACATTGAATATAATCCTTATAAACTTCCAGAGTTATACGTTGAAAAATTTGGTGAATTATTCATTTGGTGAATTGACTTGTTGGAGCTATATCTTTAAATTCTTAAAGGCGCCCAGCTCTCTTCAGACTTTTCGAAACATATCCATTTATCACTTCATCTTCTGACTTAATCTGCTTTTCCTTAAACAAAGCATTGAAGAAATGGGGTAGAGAGGTGGCCATTATTGTTTAAAAAATGTTTTTTTAATTGCTGTTTTTTTAACAGCTCTATGCTATTTTTCATTACAACTAACCTTTCAAAATTTCTTATTGGGTAAATATTTATAGCTAAAATGTAAACATAAATAATTTTAATTATTTCTTGGGGAAAACACATTGTGAATCACAAAGTACCAAATTATAAATGAACTTTTATATCATAATTTGTTGTTGTGTTGGTGATTATATTTAGTAATAGAGAATATTTAATAATATTGGCAGAAAATATTTCTGTTTATGAGGGTATTGGTTTAATCGTGTTTGTAAGTGTCAAATACTGTAATCCATATGAAAGTATTTTGTTAACTTCTATGAAAAGGGAAGGGATTAAATCAGCAGGCATGCAATATGACATTGAGCTGTGTAACCTTGATCAAGCTCTTAATGCCTAAACTTCAGCTTCCTCAGCTATAAAATTGGAGCTACGGTAATACTAACTCAATGGTTTTTGATTAATTTAAATGAAATAATGAATGTAAACCACGTGATACAGTGACTGACAAATGCAAACCTTCTAAATAAATTGTCATTATCCTGAGTCATAATCTTCTGCATTTCTCTCCTTTTGTTAATTAAAAAAATTATCACCTTCTTTGAAATGGAAGATTTTTAGCATAAGTTTTGTTTCACTCAGATAACTGTAAATGATCAGTGCCCTACATGCAAAAAACTGACCTAAAATACATCTTATAACTTGGTAAATACATATATATGCAGTTGATGAGGGTGGTGGTCAAATTTTCTGAGGATGAGAGGAAGAAGGAAGCTTCCTTGGTCTTCCTACACTTCTCTCCTGCTTCCTTTGTGCCCCAAAGACAAGTACGTGGTTAGATACCACAGCATGGGGGTTACCAAGCTTAGCAACTCCCTGAACTTCATATAAACATTATCTGTTGATAGTGGCCAATGTTCTTCTTAATTGTGATAAGTTACAAATTGTGACATGAGTATTAATGCTGGTGACTAAATTAGTAAGTTCCCAAATATTTTTTTTAACTTTGCCTTTTAATATATCTGTTTTGTTTTTTCCCTCCCATAGGGAATGTGTATCGTGTGTTGTCAGTCTCAAAATCCAAATGCCTATTTGAATCAGTTGCTGAGGAGTGTTATTGAGCAGTATATTGGGCGGTTTCTTCCAGCTTCACCACATGTTTTAGATCTTGAACAACATCCTATTTTGTTGGCATTGAGAAACTCGGCCACTCTTGCACAGATGTCATCTCTAAAGAAATGCATTGTACAAGTCATAAGGTATCTCTAAATATTAAAAATAAGTGGTATTTACAATTTATTAATTTTTTTTAAAAAGTAGCAAAGCATTTCAGAACTACTGGCTTCCCTTAAAATACTGGTAGTTTAGAAAAAATTTTATTTATTTTTAATCCTCACCAGAGAATATTTTTTTCATTGCTTTTTATTTATTTACTTATTTTTACATTTCTAAAAGATATATGTATTATGTTTTTATTGATTTCAGAGAGAGGATGTCAGAGGGAGGGAGAGAGAGAAACGTCAATGATGAGAGAAAATCATTCATTGACTGCCCCCTGCACGCCCCCTACTGGGGATGGAGCCCACAACCCAGGCATGTGCCCTGACTGGAAATCAAACCGTGACCTCCTGGTTCATGGGTCGATGATCAACCACTGAGCCACACAGGGCAGGCTTCATTGCTTTTTAGAGAAAGTGGAAGGAAGGGAGGAGGCTGGAGAGAGAGAGAGAGAAACATGGATGTGAGAGAGACACATCGATTGGTTGCCTCCCACACGCACCCTGACTGGGGTGGGGAGAGCCTACAACCAGGGTATGTGTCCTGGACCGAGAATCTAACCCGTTACCCTTCGATCTGCAGGCTGTTGCTCTAACCACTGAGTCAGACCAGCCAGGGCAACAACTCAGTTTTATTATTAGGCAGACAAATAAATGAAATGTCTGAGGTTTTGTGCGGAACTCCATACCTTTTAACTAACTGCAACATTAGAAGATTCAATAATAGAAATTATCTTTTCTTTGTCTCCATAGAGTATTTAGCTTCAGATGAAATCAGTTTTTAAACTTTAAGATGCTGTGCTGCTATAGGCTTGTCCAGTATTTTTTTCTCTTTTTAATGACCTGATAGTTCTAATGACCTGATATTATCCATCACCTTTTTACAGATTCCATGTCTAAAATCTGTTCTGCCTTCCAACCATTGTGTGTGTGTGTGCATGTGTATGTGTGTGTTCCTAGTGTTCTGTTACTCAGGTTTAGAAGCTTTATAGTTTGTTCCCTCCCTTTTGCCATCCTCTGGCAAATGATTTTTTCCTTATACCTTGGTGATTGCCAGAGTCGCTTAACTACTTTCACTATCTTGTCTTTTCTTCCAGTGCAGCCTAAATAATTCCTCTAGGTTACTTTTCCTGAACTACTGTTCCATTACGACACTTTCCTGCCCCCAGACCTTCATTTGCTCTTTTTTTTTTTTTTTACCTTTGGAATAAACTCCATGATCTGTCACTTAACTTTCCCATGGCACCTTATTCAAACCCTATGAGATTGGTTTATTATCGCCCCTCCAAAGTGCTTTTTAATTCCCTACATTACAGCATTGTCTCCATTAAAATGAGATTCATCTGGACTAAATCCCACCCAGACATTGTAAGACCTGCACCTAACGTGTCAGTGTGGCATGATGCTGCTCTCCTTCTGAAGTCATATGCTCTGTATGTTTCAGTTCTCCAAATTGTCATATCTGTGCCTTACTTGTATCTGAATTCTCATCAAGATGGTAGTACTTTACCACTGTGTGTAAGACACTGTATAAGTAGTTTTAGTACAAACCCAGTGACAAATGCTGAAATTAAATCCTTAAGGTCATAAAATGTTTTTAAAGCCCAGTGTTGAAAATCCTGGCTGCTTTCTCATGATTTCTAGTTGACTCCAAAATGTAACAATTCCTTTTTCTTTTTAAAATACTCAGGAAAGCAATAGAGATTGGCTCCTATGCTTTCCTCCATTTCATGCTTCTCTACTCCTGCAGTTCCCAGTCTTAGTTAAGGTTTCCTTCCTCTGAATTCCTGAGAACTCTGAGCTTATTATTCAAAGCACCTATCACACTGTATCATGATAGTCTTTTTTCTTGTCCAGCTTTTTCACTGGACACTGAGCCCCTTGCTTTCAGATATCATATTTTACTTAACTTTACATTTTTGTCTCAGATTTGTACCTGGCACACAGTAGGTACCCAATAAATGTCTGTTCTAGGCACTAGGAATTTAGCAGTGAACAAAAAAGACAAAGCCTTTGTCCTCAGAGAATGAATGAACCTTCTAATATGTAATAGTTGTTGGAAGCCACTGTATGGAATAGAAATGATGATGAAGACATAGTTCTTGCCCTTACTAAGTTTATAATTCTTGGCGATTTCTATGCCTCACTTTGGCAAATTATTATTGCTTTGCAAATATATATGGATGACTAGCTTAGATTTAGCGGCATTTGACAATTTTCCATATTGTCTAGACTCTTTAGAAATTGAATGATCCCACCTTCATTTATTCACCTAACAGATGTTCACTGGACACCTGTCACAAGCCAAAACCTGTTCTAAGAGGAGAGATACAAAAATGAGTCAGATAAATTACCTTGATGATCTTGGATGAGTTCTGATGCTAAAATTTGCCCTGCTTTGAGAGAATATATTAAATCTTAAATAACCCCTCCAATTCTTTTACTTCCAAAGGGACCGAAAGAGGTAAAGCTAGAGTAACGCTAATTCCTAGGACAGTCTTCTTATTGAATTTGGGCGGGGTACTCCTCCCAAATCCCTAAATAAATAAATGTGAGATTTCTTTATGTAAATTTGACATTACAGAAAATGCTGCATCATTGAGGAGCTGATGGATCAGGCTTACTATATTAAAAAGGAAAAAACATATTAACAGTTAAATTTTTATTTGGATTTTGATTTAGTGTATTTTAGGTTGCTTTAAATTTAGCTCGTGTCTATATTCAGCTTTGGCCCTTACCCAACACCAGAAAAATGTGCACTCGTTGTCTCTCATGTTCTGTTTGAAAACAGTGTGGTAAAATATACATACGTTTTAGAAATTGTGCTTTATTATTTTAGGAGGGAGGGGGGACTAAAATTTGCCATTATCTATAAAGTGTGTATCATTTGATTCTGCTCACTTGAAACTTTGAACAGAAGAAAAAACAAAATTGTGCTTCTTTTCAGGAAATCCTACCTTGAGAGTAAACAGTCCTTCTTCCCTCCACGCTTAGCACCCATTCTGGCTTTCATTCTCCAGCTCACCAAAGAAACTAGCATAGATGCTTCTGAGGTTGAACTCCTCCTCCCTGGAGTCTTAAAATGTTTGGTGTTGGTCAGTGAAGCCCAAGGTGAGTTTCAGTTTGTGTCTGTTATACTTTTCTGTTCACAGATTAAGAAGTACTCTTTTCTATCAGTTAAATTGATAGTTACAAAAGTATTTGTTGATTTTATGTTGGTTTGTATATATCATGGCTAAAGAACAAACTCTAGCCAATAGCTGAGGTTGAACATGATAAAATCATTAAAAACTGACATGTTTCAGTCTAGTTTAGTTTTTTCCAAGGCAAATAATTAAGTGCTACTTTCTCTGATTAGACTTCTTAAGCTCTTAAAGAATATTTGTTCAATCCCACTCCAGTATTAAATGCACCTTGTTAAATAATAAGTTGTTAGAAGTCAGCATAGTTCCTTCTATTCGGGTTCCTGCTAGAACATCTAAGCTGATTTCTTGGGTAAACCTGTAAGGATCTTGTGATCCTGTTCCTTCTGTTTTCAGTCTCCTTAGCCCTACTACCAGGTGATCTCTTATTTAAAACATCATTTATTTGATTCCCACTGTGAGTAGCATGCTTTAATAAGCTTATTAGGAATATGCAGAAAAGTAGCCAGAGCTCTATCCTCAAGGAATTTAAAAAATGTAAATAGGATGCTCTGTGTGTGTGTGTAATTATCATTATAATGCGATTGTTCAGGGCAGGGCTTCTCCAGTGCTTCTACCTGAGTTCTGTAACTGCTGTGCTGAGTGAGGATAGTATGTGTCCTCAGGAATCTGGGCAGTGCCCAAAGTGGTAGCTAAAAAGACACCCCTTTGAAATGCTCTGTTTTATCTCAAAAATTTTATGCATAATTTGGTTTAATCCTCATTTTAATAACTTAAAATGTTCTTTCTGCTCCCAAGCTTGGTTTTGGGAAAATGTTCTGTTCTGTTAATTTAGAGTACCCTTACTTCATAGTAACATCCCTTCACTGAAGAATACTCAGGTGGACCTCAGACTTTTCTTGAGAAATTTTGCCCTCATTGAAAACTTAAGCATACCGTAATCTCAGTGAAAGCTTGTATTGTGTAATACAAAATTTCTTGAGACAAAGTAAATAGTATAAAATTTTAGCTAGACTGTTATTTTGATGATAGTAATATGTATTATGAAGGAGATCAGGGTTTGGAAGGTGAATTTGTCTCTTATATCTAGTGTAAACCAAAATTAATTTTAGACTTGTAATACATAATTTTAAAAAAGTATTTATATGAGTAAAAGGAACTGTAGTCTGGCAGGCACAGATTCAAGCATCAACCTAAATTGTGCTCCACTAAGACAAAGTGTAGGCCATATTTTATAAAGTTCCCACCCAGGCTCCCAATTTTATGCAAATGAGGTTTTCAAGTTACGCAGTTCTGATCAGACAGGACCGGTCTCTGTTCATTGGTAGAAAGACGAAACCAGGTTTTTCTGAGGTGGTTGACACAAGCAGCATAAAACAAGCAGGACACAGTGCAGGAAGCCAAGGGTTCAGTCTGAGGTTCTTCCTGGTACACAGAGGATGTGAGGAGCCCTGGCAGCAAATAGGTGCTAGACTCTTACTATAAAATTTGGGCCTTGGTTGACCCTGGGAAGTTCATCTGAGCAGTTAAGTTCCTTCTTGAGGTTCACATCAAATGAATCTTTCTTCTCGGGTCTACACTGGCTAGTGAGTGCTTCCCATATTCAGCATAGATGGAGTATAGAATTCTCCTGCTCCACGTTACTCTCTGTAACCTTGAAGGAGCTACAGTAAACCCAGATTTGAGTACTTGGCTCCAAGAAAATTCCAGCTCTCCTCATTGTCTCAGTGTTTAAAAGGACAATTTGTACAATAATAACTATTACCAAATGACTCAGCAAGTCCACTCCCTGGTCTATGCTCGAGTATTTTAATCACATGTATACTCTAAACCCTCTACAGAGCTGAACGAGTTCCACTTCTTGCATGTCAACGTAAGGAGCTCTGCCAACCTGCTCCCCAGCAGAACTAGTGAAAATTACTTTAATAAAAGCATTAAAGTCTCTAGAAATAGCCATAAGGATAGACAGCAAGTGGAGAAACATTTAAGAAAATCTACTAAAACTTGGTAAAAATAGCAAGAACCTGTGATACCAAGACCACTTCCTTCTTTTCTCCCAACACAGGAAGACAGAAACTCTACTCCAGTCTGGCAAATCCAATATAGGGCTCTCTCTCTCCCGAGCTTTTGGTAGGATCCTATAGTAGGCAGGCTACCAACATTTCTCATGGTGGCCCCAAGCTACCTGATGCTAATGTTACGTTTCAGGCAAGTGTGGCTAATAAGTGGGGGCTCCATTCTGCTTAACTCCCACTCTTGGGATTGTTGCAGTACATTTAGTGTGACACTCTTGAGAATACGGGGGTGCCAGCCATTCCTGTCGCAGCTTAGAGATGGGGGTGTTCCATGCCAACAGAAGCAAGCTGAGGGGATCTGGGGCAGGTGGCCCTCCTTCCACAAGCACTGAGCTCCTAAAGTGGAGTGTTGCTCAGAAAGTGGTGGGCCCCATTGTCCCTTTCACCAGAGCCAGAACCATGCCTCTGAGATTTTGCCTGCAACTCTTGAATCCCTCCCAAAAGAGCTGATTTCATTTGCACACAGTGTGAAAAAGTTCAAGCCTAAGGGTACTGTCAAAAACAGGCCCTAGAGGAAGAATATAGAATCACTGGAGCTATCAGATCATCTGTAGGCCAGCTAGTTTGGTGAGAGAATTGGTGAAAGAGACAGCTAGTTAGAGCCCTTGGGTCAGAACAAATCTCAGAGGCTGATTTCAGCGTTTCATCCTTTTAAAAGTGCCTGAACTTGATTAGATCAGTCTATAAAGCCATTAATGCCCCAGGGCATTATAAAAAATAATAGCATAATCAGTCAGCAATTAGTGGAGCTTAACAGCTGGTGTCAACATGGGAAGGGACAGTCAGAGAGAGCACTGTCAAAACCATTGTCCTCCAGGGAGACTGGGCATATCTAAGGTTACAGCGTCTGAGGAGCAGTTTTAGAGGCTTCACACTGGGGAGCAGGGAGAAGGAAGTAGATTTCAATAAAAAATGTTCAGTTTTCAACAAAAAAAATTACAGGACCTACAAAGAATCAGAGAAATATGATCCATTAACAGGAAAAAGTGGGCAATGGAAGCTGCCATTGACAGCAGTAAAACACTGGATTTAATGGACAAAGACTTCAAAATAGTAGAGGAACAAAAAACAAGACATTTAGAAAACAAAGTGTAAAATGACTAATGTAAACCCAACTATTATTGATAGTAGCAAAAAGTGAAAAGATTGAACAATCCAATGAAAAGACAGAGATTATAAGAATGGGTAGTTTTTTTAAAGATCTAACTAAATTCTGTCTGTAGGAAACACTTTTGATTAAAACGTTGAAAGTAAAAGGTGGAAAGGACACTTCATGCAAACTGTAGCCACATAAAGCAGGAGTGGCTATACTAATATCAGACAAAATAAACATTAAGTCAAATAATCTTCCTAGAAATAAAGACATTGTTTATAATGATAAAAGGGTCAGTCCATGAGGAAAATTTAACAAAGTATATATGCAACAAACAGAGAACCAAAATACAGGAAGCAAAAATTGAGAGACATGAAGGAAGAAATAGACAGTTCAACAGTCATAGTTGAAGGATATTTTTGGTTTTCACTTCATGTAAGGAGCTAGAAAGCCATCACTCTCACCTTATTGAATCATCTTGCTACCTTTGTCAAAAACAAAACAAAAAACCCCACAAAACCCATGAACACGTGGGTTTATTTCTGGACTCTCAGTTCTATTCTATTGATCTATCTTTATGCCAGTACTACACTGTCATGATTACTGTTGCTTTGTACTAAGTTTTGAAATTGGAAATTTGAGTCTTCCAACTTTTTTTTTCACCCCCAAGATTGTTTTGGCTATTCTGGGTCCTTATCAATTACATATGAATTGTAAGTTCAGCTTCTCAGTTTCTACAAAGAAATCTGTTGGGGTTCTGGTGGGAGTTGCACTGAATTTGCAGATCAGTTTGGGGAATTTTACCACCTTAGCAATATTAACTCTTACAATTCAAGAAAATGGCATTTTATTTGTTT
The DNA here is from genome assembly GCF_054644295.1 of Miniopterus natalensis. Lineage (NCBI taxonomy): Eukaryota > Metazoa > Chordata > Mammalia > Chiroptera > Miniopteridae > Miniopterus > Miniopterus natalensis. The sequence continues at coordinate 49,368,561 of NC_142085.1, read as the reverse complement.
GTTTTTAAATATATCTTTACTGATTTCAGAGAGAGGAAGGGAGAGGGAGAGAGAGGTACAAGCATCAATGATAGGAGAGTCCTTGATCGGCTGCCTCCTGCACACCCCCGATGGGTTATCAAGCCCACAGCCTGGGCATGTGCCCTGACCAGGAATCGAACCTCAATCTCCTGGATCCTAGGTCAATGCTCAACCGCTGAGCCACGCCTGGCTGGGTGGCATGTTTTTTTATTTATTTAGATATTCTCTAATTTCTTTCAATAATGTTTAGTACTTTTCAGATTAGAAGTTTGTGTTTGTCTTTTGTTAAATTTATTTGTTTTTAATGCTATTGTAATGGAATGATTACAATCTAATCTTTCACATTAAGAGTGAGGTCCACTGTAGGATATTCATAGGTGTCCTTCATCAGACTGAAGCAGTTCTCCCCTTCCCAGTTTGTTATTATGTAACCCACTTCTTTATCCCTGATAATCCTACTTGTTCTGAAGTCTGCTTTGTCTGAAATTAATACAGCTACTACAGTTTTGTTTTTAATTGTGTTAGCATTGTATATATTTCTCCTTCCCTTTAATCTATCTATGTCTTTTATGTTTAAAGTAGACACAGTTGCAGACAGCATGTAGTTGGCCCTTATTTTTTCATCCATTGTCAGTCATTTAGTTACCTTATTTAGACCATTGACATTTAAAGTGATTATCGATATAGTTGGATTAATATCTACCATATCTGTAACTTTTCTATTCATTGCTCTTGTTCTAATATTCTTTTTTTTTTCTGCCTTCTCTGTTGGTTTTAATTGTGCACTTTATGTGATTCCATTTTCTCTTCTCTCTTAACACATTATACTCCCTTTAAAATTTTGATATTTAGTGGTTTCCCCAGAATTTGTAGTATATTTAAACTAACCTAAGTCCACTTTCAAATGACACTATATTCCTTCATGGTAGTGCAAGTACCCTTTAACATAGTATTCCCAATCCTATTTTCCTGTCCTTTATAACATTGCTGTCCTTCATTTCACTTATCCGTAAGGTATGATCACCAAATACTTGTTATTATTTTGAACAAAAAGCTAGTAGATCAATTAAAACTGAAGAGAGAGGTAAATAAAGAGAATCACAGCTTACCAGGATCAGAAACCTGCTGCTGGAACTGATATTGGTAGAAATGTTTAAACTGAATTTGACATATTGTTCTATGCTCAGTTTGGGGGGAAGCAGTTTGCTCTATGACCTTATTTCTGTGATGCATCTAGGGAGAGTTGTTTTTCTGTTTGTTCAGATTATTTCCCCAAATTGATCTGCAAATTCAGTGCATCTCCTACCAGAATCCCATCAGACTTCTTTGTAGAAATTGACAAGCTGATTCTGTGATTCATATATAATTGCAGAGGTCCCAGAATAGCCAAAACCATCTTGAAAAAGAAGAAAGTTGGAAGACTCACACTTTCCAGTTTCTAAACTTAGTATAAATCAACAGTAATCATGACAGCGTGGTACTGGCATAAAGATAGTACCACAAAGACAGACAGATCAGTGGATAGAGAGTCCAGAAATAAACCCACGTATCTGTGGGTTCTGTTTAACAAAGGTGCCAGAGTGACTTAGTAAGGGGAAACTTGTGCCTTCAATTCATACTATATACCAAAATTAACTCAAAATGGATTTAGACCTAAATATCAGAGCTCAAACCATAAAACTCTTAGAAGCAAGCATTGGAGTAAATCTTCATGACCTTGGATTTGTGATACTAAAAGCATGAGCCACAAGAGAGATAAATTAGACTTAATTACAATGAAACCATTTGTGCTTCAAAGGACGCTATCAAGAAAGTGCAAAGACATCCAACAGAATGGGAGAAAATATTTGCAAATCATTTATATAAGGAACTTTTTTCTACAATATGTAAAGAACTGTTATAACTCAATAATAAAGAGACAAATAACAATTAAAAAATAGGCAAAGGATTTAAATAGACATTTCTCCAAAGAATATAGACAAATGGTTCAACATCATTATTCATCAGGGAAATGCAAATCAAAACCACAGTGAGATACAATTTCATACTAGGTTGGGTATGATGAAGAAGTCAGATAAGAGCAAGGCTTGAAAGTGGAGAAATTAGAACCTGTATTTACTGCTGTTGGGAATGTAAAATGGTATAGCCACTTGGGAAAACAGTCTGATAGTTTCCCAAATGGTGTTACCATTTGACCTAGCAATGCCACTTCTAGGTATATACCCAAGATTAATGAAAGTATAGTCCACACAGAAACTTGTACATTAATGTCTATAGCAGTGTTGTTCATTATGCCAAAAGGTAGACTGCCCATCACCTGATGGATTTTTAAAATGTAACATATTCATACAATGGAGTATTATTTGGCCATAAAAAGGAGTGAAGTACTGGTACGTGCCACAACATGGATGAACCTTGAAAACATTCTAAATGAAAGAAGCCAGTTACAAAAGACCACATAGTATATGATTTCACTTATATGAAATACCCAGAATAGTTAAATCTATAGAGAGAAAATAGATTACTGTTGGTATCAGAGAATAGCGAGTGATAGCTAAAGGGGGTGGGGCTTCTTTTCAAGGTAAAGAAAATATTCTGAAATTGACTGTGGTGGTGGTTATATAACTCTGTGAGTATCCTAAAACCCCTTGGACATGTTAAATGAGTGAAATGTACGGTATGTGAATTATATGGCAATAAAATTGTAAAAAAATCTAAAAAATGAAAAAGATTACCCAGTTTTATTTAAAAAGAAAAAAAAAACAACTCAGTTCAATTAAATAAAGATGGCAATTTTTTTTTTTTATATAAAACTAGATAAAATGGAAACAATCCAATGCCCATCAGCTAATGAATGGATAAACAATATAGGGTATACCCATACTTTAGAATATTGTTTGGCTGCCAAAAGAAAGGAAGTACTGATACATTCTATAGCGTAATCAGCCACAGAAGATGACATGTCATACAACTCTATTTATATAAAATTTTCAGAAGAGTCAAATCCATAGGGGCAGAAAGTAGATTAGGGATTGCCCTGCACCAGGGGAGAAAGAGAAGAGAATCCTGCTAATGGGTATAAGGTTTTTAGGGAGGTGATGAAATTGTTGTGAGTTAAATAGTGATGGCTTCGTAACTCTGTGAATATACTAAAAGCCAGTTAATTATATACTTTAAAAGGTTGGTGTTTCTAATATGTGAATTATACCTAAATAAAATTGTTATTTTAAAAAAACAGTGCTTACTATTAATATGCTGTGAAGGCCACTTCTTCATGTTCTGGTACTTTTTCCACAGAATTTTTGGAGTTTGTTTTTCAAAAAAACAAATTTTGAGAAGAACCAGTGATATTGGTTCTTAGTATTGTATCTAACATGAGAAGTTATTTTCTCAATAAATACAAGTATGCTGTATCTTCTGTATCCACTATCTGAGGCCATGGAAAATGTTACTACTAAGTATTAATTTAAGTTCATGTGCATCCTGTGTTTTCTGCTCCTGCTGTAATGGGTTACACTTTCTAAAATTTATTTTTTAGTTTTAGAGAAAGCATTTTTGCCCCAACTACTTATATTTAATGTGCCAAAAACAACAAAAATTTAGTAGCATCTGGAACATGTTGAATTTTCTACATTGTTTCTTGATTTTTAAGATTTTATGTGCAGGTGCACAATTTAAAAAGATTTGGTTACATATTTTAAAAATACAGATGTCCTTTTTGTGACTTTGTTGTTTGAAAGGAAGATAGCATCAAAAATAGTTGATACGTGTGTATGTGTCTGTGTGTATTTGTATCTGACTAATTTTAAGTGAAGGCAAGTTGTTGGATTCTAATTTGCTATGTATATATTTGTTAGTGAGTGGGAGGAATACGCTTGTGAATTTTAAATAATTAATCTGCTTGTCTGTAAATCAGCTGAATTATTAAAGGTTGTCTTTTGTCAGCATGTGACAGTGCTTGCAGGGTTAGGATGTTACAGTGTTTTTGAATATGGGCTCTTTTCTAAGAGAAAGACATACCTTCACATGTATTTTTTCAGGTATAAGGTTGTAAAATATAGATGAGCTTTTTACATTTTCTTGAAACAAAAGGGAGGATAGATTGGGAGATACACTTTTGAAGAAAACAAAACCTCGTAACGATTTCATTTTGAGAAATAACAGGAAAGCATATACATACTTTAAGAAAACAACATATTTTTCTAAGTCAAGAGTGTTTATAAAAATGAGGGTCCAGATGGTCAATTCAGACACAGTGTATATATAATGCTGTAATTTTTCCTCCTAGTGAAAAGGCTGGCCACCGAGAACTTGCAGTGCATGGTAAAAGCCTGCCAAGCAGGGTCAGAAGGAGAACCTGCCGCCCAGCTGACTTCAGTGTTTAGGTAACTGGAAATTGTGCCAACTGGCAAGGAGACTGTTGCCAGCCATTTGACAGCCAACATGTTTTTTAAATAACTAATTATCCAAAACATAATGTGTTACTACTTGTTCATAGTATTTCAATCATTGTATTTTTGGCAGTGGTTTTGTTACATTGTGTTGTTTTATTTAAAAAATAAAGGTGCCAGGGAGAAAGATAAGTGAGCTGACCTCAGGTTACTTGTGTATTTAGTAGGGAAGATCCTTGCATGTATTGAGAGGGAAAAGTGGGAAATGTGGGTCCTGATGACACACAGGCCTTCAGAGCTCCTAAACACTTACTGAGGATCCAGTGTAGACATGCACGTCACGGGTTCCTTACTTGCTTTAGGTTCTGCTGACCAGAAGGCTCATGACACCTCATTTGTGAAGCATCGACTGTGTAGGAGTAGATCTGTCGTTCACAAGAACTGTCGAGCTGGAGGAACTCTTCCCTGTCCCCTGCTTTCTGTCAGGCAGCGTTTCCTGTGAGGCTGGGTTTTAAGTGTTTCCACCATGTTCCACCAGTTCCATTACTGTGCACCCTCTGCGCCAGCGTGACCGTAACAAGCAGTTTGGAGGCATTTTCTCTATCTCTGCTGGGTCTTTGGTTCCTCACTTTTTCTACTCATCACATACTTGGCCCCTGTCAGGTGTTTATGGTTTATTTACATTGTGAGCACTTGAAATAAATTATGGATTTGTAAAACTATAAAACCCTAATGGGGAGAAAGGATTTATATGAATAAAGGATGCGTGTTTGTTATGTGCAATTTATTAAGATGACCTTTATTTTCTTGGGGGAGAGAGTGGAAGTTTTAGGGTTAAAATCCATAATTCTTATTTATAAAGGCCTCCTGTGGGTCTAAAGTCTCGTTTGATTCCAGAATATAAAAATATATTATGAATAACTTGCTTTCCCCATAGACATATTGTTTCATTTATCTAGAGATATAAAGAACTAAAAGAAATCTAGGAAGCCAGACTTGTTTTCTTCTTAGTCTCTTCCACATCCTTACCACCCAGATTTCATCATACAGACTAGACTATAGCAGAAAAATCCCCGGGCTTAGCTTACACGGAAATAAGCCATTTCTGACCTTCATTTTTTTACTGTTACATTCTTTTTACTCTTAATTCTAAATTCTGTAGGTAATCTTACATGAAATTATCTTATGTATGGTTATAACTGATTACCATATAGATATCAGCCCAAGGAATTGCCCCAGAAGTAATCCTGAGTAACTTGATTTACTTTCAGGCATTTTATCCAGGACTATGGAATGAGATACAGTAATCAGATTTACAGCATTTTAGAAACAGTAGCAGCATTGGACCAGCAGGTTGTCATTCACTTGATTCCTGCCCTCACTCAGTCTCTGAAGGATTCAGAGCAGAAATATGGCATTGGCAGAAATATGGCACAAAGGTATGCTTGATAATTTGATTAAGTTCTTTTGGGCATGAAAAATCTAGGTTTGTTTTCTAGAAATGGGTTATTTTTCCATTGCCAACAATTTGGGGCGTATTGAGTTGAAATGTGTTTTAGTGCTGTGAGTGACACACTGTCCACACATTGTCCTTCTCAGGGTGACCACCCTACAAAGCTGTATGTTTCACCAGTGCTGCTGTTGCTCAGAACAGTGTTCCTCACTGGGAAGTGGGCTTAGAGCCTCGTGTCTTGTTTTTGTATAAAATCCATGGTGGCAAATCAGCCCTTTGAATCAACTATATCACGTGTACCCAGTGAATAGGTTGAGCAACCCAATTAGATAGTAAGGTTTTTGGTAAAAAATAGATAAGGCTTTTTTTCTTAAAGGTTTACAGCCAACTGAGGACAGTGCAGCACCGTGGGTGCGCCTGTGGCTCCTGAAGAGGTGGTTCTTGAGGGGTCAGCACTTGTCCTAGAAACCATGTGTCCTGAAGTTTGTTAAGGAATCAAAGTACTTTGATCACATTGTGTGTGTGTACAGCCAGGCAGGTTCAGTTTGCAAATACTTAAATAAAAAGTAGGGGGAAGGGAATAAATATATCTGCCTTCTTTTCTCCTACACAGGGAAGCCTACAGCAAACTTCTCTCTCTCCTAGGACAAGTGGGACAAGATGAGATACAGAAACTGGAAAATGACAACTAATGTGTTTTGTGGTTCATCTTTTCTATTTATTATAACTATCTAACGCCACTTAGCATCATTCTGACTCCTAATTGTTTGCTGTTCTGTTAAAATTATTTTCTAGGACTTTTTTCCTTACTTACCTGTAAGTATACTAAATAAGTAAATAAAGTTTAAGTTACGGGATCTCTGGAAATTGGCAAAACTGCATTCTATTTTAGTTAAACTAAATTAAAGAAACTTTTTGTAACCGGGAGTGTTATCTGTGTACAGCTAAGCAGGTTTGTACTGGTTGATCCCCTGGATTTTTTACCATAATGTGACTTAGTATCTCGTAATTTGTTTGTGTTGTGTTTTTTACAAGTTATGTTCTAATTAGTTTTTTTTGAATGGTGGGAAGAGGTTAGGACTAGGACTATTTGTTAATCTTTTACATATATATTAAGTGAGAGGCAAGTTAATAAATGAAACCCTTATCAAACCTGCTTAACTCTGTGAGGAATGAGACTGAATCTGCCTAAATGATTATACAGATAATATATAAATTTTTTTTAAGAATTAAGCCAACAGTGTTCGTTTAGGTTCCAACAATTGCCGGATGTTTTTCTTATTCTTTCTTTCGGAGTTCTCATTAATAGACAAGGAGCGTAAGCAACAGTCTGTAAGAAGGGGATTAATAATATTCTGGAAAATCTTTGTATTACAAATTAGCAGAAGAGGCCTGAGAAGTCAGCTGATTTACCTCCTTGCTCTTCAGTTAGAGCCTCTTATTACTTAGCATCTTATGTGTTTACAGGGAACCAGTTTAGTTTCTTTAAGCAGGTATTGCCTCTTAACTCTGTAACAGTCTCATCTAGGTTTATTTTACCAGTTGGGCTCTTGACTCCTTTTTGTGGTAAGCATTATTTGGTAAAAAGAGCTCTAGTCCTAGTGTTTGGAACCCACCTGCTTCTCAAACCTAGCTCTGCTTTGTGACCTTGAGCAAGTTACTTAACCTTTCTGAGCCTCAGTTTCTTCATGGAGAAAAAAAGAATAATCTGTTTTCTCTTTTATAGCTTTCTGGTAAGATTCAGTAGGAAAATGTATGTGAAATATTTGGTGACCTGTATTCTGTTCGGATGTGTACAAATATGTACACTTTGAATATGTATTATTCATGCACAAAGGTAAAAAAACGCCTCTCCACTCTGTCCCTCTTCCTTTAATGTCCTGGATGAATGATCCTATTTCTCTTTTTGTGGTGTTTTCTTATGCATCACGTTTACTGTCTTTCAAACAAGTTCTTGCTTCTTGGGACTCTGGTCTTCATGGTTCTGTTCCTTCAAGAATACATTTCAGCCCTTTTCTGGCTCAAAAAGTATTTTAAAAATGAAATGTATTGCAGTCAGCAAAGTATAGTTAATAGACCACTCCTAATTGTAACCTGAAGTCTAAAGGAGTGTCTGTTGTTTTCATGGTATACAGGTGGTCTAGCCCCCCCAGATCAGCTGTCCTCACTTCAGTGAAATGAATGAAAGTCTCTTTACCTTTACTTAATAGACTTCATAGCAATGAATTTCTTTTCATTATTATGATCATTATGATAGTGATTTGTTACACTATTTTATCTATTTAAGGTAATGCTCTTAAACGAGTTATTGTGTAGTTTATATATTTTTTATTTTCCAAGGGAGACTGATAAAGGTATCTTTGAGAATCTTGCTCCTTAGGGGCTGAAACTTTTAAGGGATAAGAAAAGCTGCTGAATCGTGCATTAGGGTGTATAACTGGAGCTGTTAAGAATAACTAAAGTTTATACCTAAAAATCAGTTGCAACAAAAAGTCTGTAACAATACAGGTATATGTATGTTTTTTATTAGGAAAATTTTAAAGCTGATTTTTTATTTTGTTTTTTAATTAAAGAAAAAATTTGTGACTTAGTTTTTTTCCTTGAAAATCTTCACTGGCCCTTCAGTCTTTACTATAGTCTGGTCTTTGTTCATTCCCAGACTTAGAGTACCTTCTATCTGCTTCCTTAATACCCACTTTTCTCTAAATAGCATTGTCTCTGAGGCTGCTGCTCTACCTTTTTTTGTTTTGTTTTTTTAATATATCTTTATTGATTTCAGAGAGAGAGAGAGAGAAACATCAATGATGAGAAAGTCGTCATTGATCGGCTGCCTCCTGCTCACCCGTGATGGGACTGAGCCCGCAACCCGGGCATGTGCCCTGACCGGGAATCGAACCCTGATCTTCTGGGTCGATGCCCAACTGCTGAGCCACGCCCAGCCGGGCTCTACCTTTTGTAAGTCACCCTCTTTTGGTGAAATCTGAGCGTGTGCCCTCATTTCTCACATCCTCTGGCCTCTGTGACATGCGCCCTCCGTTTGTCTTCTCCCTTCCTCAGCGAGGCTGCTCCTCCCCACACGCTGCTCCGAGAGCACCTGCACGTCCTTTCTTGTCCCCAGCGGTGAGATCGGGCCCTTCCCCTGTTCTCGGTGGTCCTAGGAGTCAGTTAACACTAGCTCATAGTTTTCTCAGATCTATTTCTTGGGCTAATTTCTCTCTGAACCACTCTAATTCGCTCCTTCTGAAATCTCGAGGCAACAGGTCAGGCTGCCCTTGTCGCCCTCTGTTCCAGGCCACCTGTCTTTACTCTCGACCCAGCAGTTTCCTCATGTTGCTTCTCTGAAACTTCAGAGGCCTCGTGGGTTGTTCCTTGTTCCCCGCTTTCAGTTGATGAGCAGCACAGGCTCTTGCTTTTTGCCACTTTGTGCCACTCCGTGCACCCTGTTTTTCTGTTGGGCACTAGAATCTCTCATCTCCTTTCAGTCTCCTTTTCTGCAGTCAGTCCTTCTCACAGTTGACATGAGTGTTCCTAAAATACTACTTTCCTCTAGTTACTTTCCTGCTCAGCGCCTTCGCATTACTTCCTCTTGTTAACAAGCTGACCGTCAGCCCTGCAGTCCGCTTTCTGCCTCTGGCTCCACCTTTCCTGTCCACACTTACCTCGGGCAGGCGGCTGGACTGCCCTGGCCCTCGGGAGGCCGTGGTCGTTCTGTGCTGATAGGCCGCCACCGCTTCTGTGAACTGTCAGGTGGAGCGCAAAGAGATGATTGAAGCACAAGTGTGATGAAGTGACTTTATTAGACATTTGGATTTGGTTATGATTTAAATCTTAATTGAACATTTAATTAGATTTCCATGGCGAAGGGGAAAAAAACATGGAGTATTGTCTCTATACAAAAAAACATTTAATATTGAGTTCATTTGCCTTAGAAGAGTTTCATAGTTTAAAACTTTTATATCTTTACCTATTCCTAGTATATTTTCTTCTTAAGTGTAACTTTTTCTACCTGGGCATCTATGTAAAAAAATAATTAGTTGTGAGTTATCAGACTATGTATATGTGTTCTTTACCTATCATTGTTGTCCTCTCATGCTTTATGACAACACTTTAAAGCTACTTTGTTCTTAAAGAATTACATGGATCTGTTTTCATGTACTTTTACAGGCTTTGACAGTTTCAAATTTTACAACCCCTTTGTTAAGATTATGTTACTTAAAAGAAGTTGACAGGCCTCTGCAGCTGGGAAAAGCCTGTATGAAACATACCTTCCCTAAATACTACATGTTAACACAGCTCTTGTGTTTCAGAGATAAAAGATAGAGATCATAGAAACTTCACTAAAAGCTGTAGTATCAGTACCACCACTGTTTTTGAATGATAGACTTTACATAAACCCTACATTTTCCAAAAACTGATCTGTCTGCTCCTCCTAGGGTTAAAAATATTGCCGTATCAGTCAAGTGGATAGTATACCAATGTAAATAACATGCTGTTAGGTTAAGACAGTTGATTGACTTGGGAAGCTAGCAAAGTAGCACATTCTTTCACATATTTAATAACATATGAGACTTGTATTTTGATTCTGTAATAACTATATTGGTATTGTTACCAAAATCAGTACCATATAATTGGAATTGACCAATTTCTGCTAATATTAAAGTTTTTGTTGTATACTTTTACATTTGTGAATTGTATACTTTTAGGAAAATCCTGGGCATTCTTATTTTGTACATGTTGATAAGTTATTTTGTGCATATATTAAGGATATACAATAAAAATTACTTATTTAACTTAGTCTGTACCCATCATTATTCAACTTCCCTTTTTATGACACGTTGACTATTTGAAAACCCAAATAATTTGTCTTGTTACTATTGCTTTTATACTCTTTAGTAAAACACTAGTTTTCCAGCTATTGCCGTGTCTGAAGGGGATACTATATATATATATATATATACACACACACATATATATATACACATATATATATACACATACATACATACATACATACATACATATATATATATATATATATATAGTTAAACTGTGAGGAAAGTATGAAGAGGAAAAGTAAAATACCCTAATGATAACCTACCTGGGGTTCATTATTCAGGATCCAAGGGATTTTATTGCATTTTACATGCATGATGTTTTAGAGATTCGTGTCTTTGCTGGTTTTCCTCTCACACTAAGAACACTCTGCTGATATCTGTGTGGTACGGCTTTGTCCTTTTAAAAGTAAAATCCTGAAGTGACTTGTAAGTGGTTGGAAGTTTCATGCTCTTCCTTTGGAAATTCAAATTAATAATTTAAATACAAGTACAATATGGTTGTTAATTTCAACGAATGAAAATAGAAGATGAATTGCTATAGCATATACACTTAAATGGAAAATATATATTTAAATCGTTTCAATGGAATCAGGTTTATATGACAACATAATTTTTTATTATTAGCTCTTGATGATTTGAGGAAAGGATTTAATCATAAGTGCTCTCCAAGTTTTCTTCTTTTTAGGGGAAAGATGTAGTAGTTTCTGGGCTGTTTTTTGGCTACAAATATAAATGATGTTTCTGAAAATTATGTAAAGCTTTAAAAAATTTTGAGTTCAATTCTGTGAATACTGTGTTCACCACGGAAGCATTTGATAATATACACTGATTTGTTTTAAATAAATAGTTAGAAATCTACACCGAAAAGATCAAGAGTACTCTCAGGCTGCCTTCAACTACCATTAAGCAAACTTATTTTTAGACCATTTCTCCTTCATTCATTGTATATAGGGTCTGGGGTTGCAAATAGATTTTAATGATTTCATAAGGTAAAACTGCTCCAGGGAAAATCTGTATGTCAAGGAGAAGAACCAGTGAATCTGAAATATTTCCTGCATAGGTCCTTGTTGAAAAGATTCCTGAAAAGCTGGAATCCATTTTCCTGACTTGGTAAGGCATTTTTTAAATTTAGTGTAGATGGTTTACACCTTTTGAAGAGATTCTCTGTCATCCTTCTAAATATCAGTGAGCAATGTCACTTTCAGAACTGTACAAATACTCTCCAGGTTTTTTTGTCTGTCTAAACTAAATCTTTGTTCTTTTAAAACTTCACTGCTTTTCCTTACTCCTACTCTCTTTCCTCCCACCCTTTAGTCTGGATAACCAGAGGTTATATATATGTAAAAATTAACATTTTAGTTCTCATATAATGTATAAAATTGGTGAATTCTGTATTTAGAATAAAAATATTTTTTATTCACTTGATTACGTAAAGTGTTGGCATGAATAAAATGAGAATTTCCTATAAATCAAGGATTGCTGACTGATTAAACTATGCCAAGGGTAAAAGTCAAGTCTTTCAATAAAGGTGACTTAGATTAGGAAAAGGGAAAGACTCACATTATAGTTGTTGACTTTATCTTCAAATTGATTATTGAGTTGTTTTATTTTTGGTTATGGACAATGCAGATCCAAAAACCTAGCCTAAAAAAATCCACATGCATTATTAAAAGTGGTAGTAATAAAATACATGTTTGTGGTGGGGAGGAGTCCCACAAGCCCTCAAGATTGACATAACCTTTAACAAAGTGGAGAAACTTCTGTTAGAACTACTGAGTCTAGGTTCAAACTTATGTCAAAGCACTTTATGGTACCAAAATTAGTACAACTAATTTTTTTGAGTACAAAATGTCATTTTTCACTAAATGTTTGAGAGCTATTATTTGAGGCAAGGATTTGTACAAGTTTAGGAAATCTTTGGGTTTGGCAAAGTCCCTTTTTCCTAATTAGGGTTATCTCTTTCACGTGCTTCTTAGAATCATTTATTCCATAGCATGTATTCGAAGTTCTACCTAGTAATTTTTAAAATTCAAAAATAATCTCCCTGTTTAGTTACAAGATTCTTAAGATAGTAAAATACTTTGGAATTTGAGTAACATTTTTTTCTTAGGTGAAGTACTTCAGAGCATTTGCCTACTCCTCACACCATTCTTCTGAAGTGATATGGAAATCAGTCGTTACCCTCCTTAAAGTGGGAAAACTGAAGCTCTAAAGATAAGCCCCTGGCCCAAGGTCACGGAGTAATAACCAAGGTGAAAACTCTGGATATTCCAATTGCTGTTCCAGTGGACTTCTATTATTCATATTAACTTAAATAAAATATGGCATTTAAAATTTTATGATGTCATAATGCTGAGTTTCTACTGAATAGGGCTGTATAATGTTGAATTTTTAAAGAAAAATTACAAACCCAGGTTTAAGTAGCAAAGGGATTGAGTACTAAAGATTTTTAAAGATCAATGATGACAGTACTTGGAAATAAATTGACTTACTAATGCTGTCATGTTGTCCTAGACAGCACTGATTAGAAAAAGTGTAGAAAAAGTGCTCTAAAGACCCAGAACAGTAATGGACCATTGGCTCTAAGCTACACCACAGTAAAAGTCATACATATGCTACTGTATTGTACGTTACACACACTGAAAAGGTAACAGGAATTTTCAGTTATGTATTTTAGAAAATTGTTTTTTGTTTTTTAATGTTTATCTGAATATAAGACCTATAAAACAGGACAAAGAAGCGTTGAGCACTGAGTCTTTTCATACCCATTATCCAAAAGTCAGGCTTTTTTTCCCTCCTGTTCATGATGGTTATTAACAGAGCACTGGCTGTTCAGACGGTGCCGATCCTGTGATGAGGCACTTGCAGAGTTTGAAGGTTAGGGCATGTGAAATACGGAGCTGGAAGGAAGCATGCTGCTATTCCATTGGAAGCAAAGGGGAGTGTAGGCCCATAGAATACTTCTTCCTTGCCTTCTCTACTTACATCCAGTACCTACAAAGGAGGAGAAGAAGCCTGCATGTCAGAGATGATTACTTAAAATAGAGCTGTCTACACATAAAAGGGAGCCTGCAGTTAAATTCAGTTATGCCACCATGACCCTACCTTAGCCCTTGTTATTTTTCTCACATTATAATACCAAATACATGTATTAAGTCCCTGCTAAGCGTTACTCTGTATGTTTATACACATGTATGTATACATATATACATAGGTATATATTTACAATAATTCAGTCTTCAGAACAGTCATGAGGTAGGTAGCATTACCCTTCTGTAATAAAACTACCTTAGACTGATGAAATAACTTGTCCAAACTAGTTAGTAGGTGGTGTCACGTGTTGGCTTACAAATGTTGGGTTGAAAAATGAAGACAACACAGGACTTCCAGCATTGTCCTGAAAATTGGTGACATCTGGCTCAGTGTCTACCACACAGAATATTATATAGGACAGCTTAGTAGCAAATTCATAATCAGTTCCACTGGTTCTGGAAATTTCCTCCAATTATTTCCCCTTCAAGATAAAATAACAGTCGAGGTCATCTTCCAGACAGCATTTTTTCTGGTTCCACGGGACAACAGAGACTGCATATGTTAAGCAGATGTAATGTATTTAATCTGTGAGAAGGGAAAAGGAAGCATTGGCGGGTTTTCTCCAAAACACTCTCCTGTAAACTGGCAGAGAGAGAGCGTTGGGGAGGAGGTGCCAGCTTGACAACATATCCTCCAGCCAAAAAAAAAGTAATGGTAAATGAAGAGCAGTGGAGGTGATCTGGAAACAGACTAATCACGCGTGCACTCAGGCAGCTGCTCCCAGCGTGCTGCTCAGCTCTGGCGCACCAGGTCAGTCAACCTGGGTGCCAGGCGTTTGCCCACACACCCACTGCATTCAAAGGGCTCCTCCTTTCCCACAGGAATCCTTTTAATATTTGCCATGAGTCTTTATTACTAACAAGTCCAAATCTCAATCTTGAAAAAAGTACTAATTTAAAAGCAAGCTTTTCTGTTGTTTGGGCTGCCCTATGCCAAGTCAAGGAGTAGAAGGAAATAAAATAGTAGCTTTCTCACCATCTGACATGCTTCATCCCTGTGTGGCTGAATCCTACAGATGACATTTTAAGCTTTAATTACAGAATGGTCAATCTAATGAGACAGTTTATTGACTGGTATTTTCAATTGCAAAACACACACACACGACTTCAGTTCTAGATGTTACAGACTGATCTATTTAAGTGTGACCTTCATTAATCTTAGCCATCATGCTCTTAGAATCCAAGGGTTACGTAGATTTGTGATTTATGAAAAATTCGAACGATGATGTTTTTTAGATGTAGACTTTCTCCACCACTTTCCTGTACTTTTCAACCTGCTGACCTTGTACCTAGGAATTTCTAATGTCTAGTCACCATTTTCTCAGAAACACTATTCCAGTTTTCCATTATCTTTCTTCTCTGTTGGATATTCTTCCAGCAAGTAGTAAAGAAATGGCTTCCTTTTGAACATGTGGCTAGTCTCTCCAACCATCAATCCATTACTGTTAGTGAACAGAAATAAGCAGTTCCATAGTCACCCATAGAATAAGTATTTGAGATTGTGTAACCATAGTTCAGAATGAATGATTATATACCCTGTAACCAGTTGTCAATGACTAAAATGATATATGATGAGTCTATTATCCATGAAGACTTCCATTCCAAACATCTCTCTCTAAGTGACAATCTGAATACTTATATGAACATTTATTATATATAAACAGTAAAGACTCACAAAAGCTATTATCAAATTTACCTGTGCTTTGTAGGACTGGTGTACCAGCCAAGAGAATAAACATTGCATTTGTAAAACGAATGACTTTGTATATCAAAATGGCTAATGGAACACAGATCTCGTCAGAATGCTGACTTTTTATAAAAGCAAATATCTGATCACAAGAGGTGAAATTTATTCTGTTAATACAGATATTAAGACACTTGTGAATCACCTCTTTTACAATCAGCTTAATTCTGAGGCTACTCTAGAATATCCTTAGTGGTTTAAAGTATACACACGTACTCTATCTTCTGAGGACAAAGGATTTGTTTAGGAACAGCCAAAAGTCATTGCAGAGCACTACCTGTTTCTGGTTCAGAGTTTTATATTCTGAAAAGTAAAAATTAAGAAATCCAAAACACAGTGAACACTGACAAATAGATGTTTGGATGAGAGACTAGAAGTACTCCCTATGGGAAAACAGTTTGCTTGTTTGTTTTTATATAACCAAGCTCTGGTACAAAGCAGCCTTCAACTAACTAAAGACTTTAATGTTTTCAAAGAACTTGTGACTTTGAGATTTTTTCTATTCTATTACTGATTTATAGTTTATTAGCTTCTTATTTTTATTCGCTCTCCCCTATTTTGAGTTTATTTTTTGGTTTACTTTCTAACTTAAGCTATCCCACAAGCTTTGCTATGTATTGTTTCCATTATCACTAAGTTTGTGGTATTTTTTAAACCTCCACTATGA
This sequence comes from Miniopterus natalensis, assembly GCF_054644295.1. Taxonomy (NCBI): domain Eukaryota; kingdom Metazoa; phylum Chordata; class Mammalia; order Chiroptera; family Miniopteridae; genus Miniopterus; species Miniopterus natalensis. The sequence goes on along the minus strand of NC_142085.1, from coordinate 49,352,358 downwards.
GTTCTATAAGTTATTTATGAGTTCTATGAGTTCTAACTATAAGTTATTTAGCACCGTGTTTTATTATTTCCAAATATACAGGGGTATATTTAACTTTTTAAGTTCTAATGTCACTGTACCACAGAGATCACAGTTTACATAATACTTTTTATTAATATATTAAAGTTTTCCTAATGCTAGTCCTTGATAGGTTTTTGTGGATATTTCATGTATGCTTAAGAAAAATATATCCTGGAACTTCTCCAGGGTAGATTATATGTTAGGCCACAAAATAAGTCTTAAATTTTAGAAGGTTGCAATCATATTAAGCATCTTTTCAAACTACATTGGTATAAAGCTAAAAATCAGCTACAAGAAGAAAATGGGAAAATTCACAAATATGTAGCGATCAAGCAACATGCTACTTAGAAAACCAACGGGTCAAAGAAGAAATAAAAAAATACCTTGAGACAAATGAAGATGGAAATACAACATATCAAAACTTACAGGATGCAGCAAAAGAAATTCTCAGAGGGAAGATCATGGTAATAAATGCCTAAAGAAAAAGAAAGAGCTCAAAAACAAAGTCCTATCTTTACAACTCAAGGAACTAGAAGAACAAACTAAGATCAAAGTTAGAGAAAGGTAGAAAATAACAGAGTGGAAATAAATGAATTAGAGACTAAAGAGATAATAGCAAATGTTAATGAAACTAAGGGCTGATTTTTTGACAAGATAGACCAAATAGACAAACCTGTAACTAGACTTACCAAGGAAAAAGACAAGAGTACTAAAAAAAAAAATTAGAGGAGACATTACAATTTACACACTAACAAATTTGAGAACCTAGAAGAAATCCATAAATTCCTAGAAACATACAACCTAACAAGACTGAATCATTATGAAACAGAAAATATGAAAAGACCTAGTAAATTACTAGTAAAGAGACTGAATTAGTAATCTTCTCCCAGAAAGAAGAGTCCAGGACCAGATGGCTGTGCTGGTGAATTCTATCAAATATTTAAAGAATTAATACCAATCCTTCTCAAACTCTTCCAAAGAACTGAAGAGTAGGACAAACTTCCAAACGCATTTTACAAGGCCACTATTACTCATATCAAAACCAGGCAAGGGCACTACAAAGTAAGAAAGTGACAGACCAATGTCCCTGATGACTATAGATGCAAAAATTTGACAAAATATTAGTATACCAAATTCAACAATACATTTAAAAGATCATACATCATGATCAAGTGCGATTTATTCCAGGGATGAAGGGATGGTTCAACATACGTAAATCAACCAATGTGATACACCATATTAACAAAATGAAGGTTAAAAATCATATGATCATCACTGATGCAGAAAAAGTATTTGACAAATTCAACATCCATTCATGATAAAAACTCTCAACAAACTGGGTATGTACCTCAACATAATAAAACCTATATGTGACAAGTCCACAGCTAACATCATACCTCTAAGATGAGGAACAAGACCAGTATAACCACTCTTGTCACTTTAATTCAAGATAGTACTGTAAATAGCCAGAGCAATTAGGCAAGAAAAAGAAAATGCATTAGATCAGAAAGAAAGAAGTAAAAACTATCTACAGATGACATAATATATATAGAAAATCCTAAGACTCCACCAAAAAACTGTTAGAGTTAATTCAGTAAAGCTGCAAGATACAAAATCAATATACAAAAATCTGTTGCATTCCTGGACACTAACACCAAACTATCAGAGAAATTAAGAGAAAAATCCCATTTACAAGTTCATTAAAAACAATAATGTACCTAGGAATTTAACCAAGGAAATGAAATAACTATATACTGAAAACTGTAAGATATTGATGAAAGAAAACAAAGTTACAAATAAATGGAATATTCTGTGCTCATGTATTAGAAGAATTAATGCTACTAAAAGCAGTGAAATCTAATGAACAAGCAAAATAGAGACAGACTCATAAATAGAAAGCAGGCTGACAGCTGTCAGGGGTGGGTTAGGGGGCTGGGTGGTGAGGGGACTGAGAAAAAAAAAATCATGGACACGGACAACATTGTGATGGGGGGCGTGGGTAGGGTGAGGTGGAGGGTATAGGGGAGATAAATGGTGATGGAAGGAGACTTGACTTGGGGTAGGGAACACACAACAGTGAACAGATGATGTGTTGTAGAATTGTGCACCTGAAACCTAGTTAATTTTGTTAACCAGTGTCACCCCAATACATTCAATAAAAAGGAAAAAAAAAGAACAATCTTTTGGAAATTTCATAAGGTGTGGGGGTGGGGGGAATAAAAGCAATGCAATCACTAACTATTCCAATGGCATTTTTCACAGAAAAAAAAATCCTAAAATTCATTTGGAACAACCCCCCCCCCCCCCCCAAATAGCCAAAGCAATCTTGAGAAAGCAAAACAGCTGGAGGCATGACACATTCTGATTTCCAACTATATTACAAAGCTGTAATAAGCAAAGCAGTATGGTTTTGGCATTAAAACAGACACATCAATGGAACAGAATAGAGAGCCCAGAAAAACACCGTTGCACGTATAGTCAACAATTTTTGACAAAGGAGCCAAGAACATACAAAGGGGGAAAGGCTAGTCTCTTCAATAAGCGGTGTTGGGAAAACTGGACCCCAATTTTACACCATACACAACAATCAACTCAAAATGGATTAAAGACTTGAACATATGACCTGAAACCATAAAACCAGAAGAAAACATAGAGGTAAACTCCTTGCCATTGGTCTTGGCAGTGATTTATTTTGCATCTGACACCAAAAGCAAAGACAGCAAAAGCAGAAATAAACTTCTTAGTTTAGTTTATCAAACTAAAAACCTTATGCACAGCAAAGGAAAGCATCAAAAAAAAGAAAAAAGAAAACGCAGCCTACCAAATGGGAGAAAATATTTGCAAATCATATATCTGATAAGGGTTAATTTCCAAAACATATAAAGAATTCCTACGACTCAATTGCAAAACCCCCAAACAATCTATCTATGTACCCTGCCCATCTTCCAAGGTTTATCACAACCAACATGTGAAGTCCTTCATGGGGCCTTGTGTAAAATAGGAAAACAACTATAATACAAACTGTAAAAAATAATAATAATACCTTGAATGTGTATATCAGCAAAAGCTATTGCTATTCAGAATGGCCCAGCTGGCAACCTGCCCAGCCTGGGCTGCTCACATGCTGATGTGTCAGCACTATTCTTTGGGGCAGAGGTTGTCCCCATCAGGCCAGTCATAACCCCTACTGCTCACTTCTGCCAGGAGGGAAGCAAACCTTTGTAGGTTGCATTTATAGAAATGAACAAATTACAATATAGAAAATAAGGAAATAGAATAAAAAGAAATTTGTAAAGTTTGGGGGGGGTAGTGTTACAGTACTATTTCTAAAGATTTCTAGATTTTCAAAGTTTATCTCCATTTTTAATAGGGCTGTTTCTTAAGTATCATTTTTGGGATGCGGGATTAGGTTTAGTGGCTGAACTAGCTGCACAACGGGAGCTCAAGCCTCTTTCTACGTGTAAATATCTCTTCCTTCAGTAGCAGCCCTGCAAAAAGCAACCTCACTGAACGGCTTGAGCAAACTTCAAAGGGAGCTTCAACCACTCACCTGGATACAAGCCAGAGGCTCATTTGTCCAAATCGAATATCCACCGACTAAATATATTCTGTCATTATGGACAGCAACTCCAGATTCATTTTGGCCTAAAGTAAAGAGAATTGAATGAAAAGAAAAGATAAATCCATTTCCTTGCATGTTTTAATTAACCCTTCTGCCACTGAGGGATACAGTTTCCCCTGCGGCAGACTTGTATACTCCACAGGATTTCTGCAGCAACTAATCTCCGCCTCCCAGTACCCGGAGGAATTAAGCACCACTTCTCAGAGAATGAATCTGTGTCGGATCAGAACCAGGCCGTAACACTTATTGGCTAACGGAGTTAGTAAATACAGCGTGAAATACAATAATAAGCCATTTAGAACTAAGTTTTATAACTGTTACATGCCATAAATTTACAGCGGTGGAAATAAGGTATATTTTAGAAATGCAAAACACCTCTTGTCCTACAAATGCTTTTGAGGCACGTGCTTACATTTATAAAGTAACAGCTGCAACCCCAAGAAACCAATAAAACAGAGCCATGCCCCTAGCGTGCCCCAAATGAAGACAAATGACAAAAAAGATAAAGTTACTACCCTCCCTTTCTTTACATACACAACAGTTTTAAGACTATATTAAAGTTCCTGAGCTGAGACCAGCCTGGAAAGTCCCTAGATACTGACACGCCAAAATGATGAAAGGTCCCTTCCCCATTTAAAAAAGAAGACAGAATAACTCACTACCACATATTCTTCCCTGGAGGCCATCAAAGAGTGAGATCGTCTCTTTTTATTGATGGGCTGACATAGGATTGACTCGGGTAATAAATAAGCTGGGTCCTAGAGCAGACAGAAGCACAGATCCAGGGACCGAGGGGCTCAGGCACCACTAAAGCAACTTAGAGTTAAGTACGTGTAGGCAGGACTCCAAAGTCGTTTTTGCAGAAAACAGCAAAAACAGCTCAACACAAAACACCTGAACCTCCCCCACTGGTCACGGCCTCGGTGGCGCCTCCCAGCAGCAGCAGAGGGTGACTGAGCGCCCCCTCGACGTTAAACCGTCGCCAGGCTCTAGCCCACCCACCATTTTGCGCCTGTGATTTTCCTATTAGCCGGGCAGCCTGGAAGGGGCCTAGTCACCTGTGGATATTAATAACTTAGCACGCTGACAAGGGAGAAATCGTTTCCAACTCCACCAAGAAACACAGGAGTGAGCTGCCCACTGCTTTCCTTTCCTTCCTTTTGGGTTAAGGATGGTCCATACCCAGCGCTGCCCTGGGGGAAAGCCGGATGGGTGCCGGTGGCAGAAATGCCACCAACCCCCTAGGCACAGAACTGTTGGGAGAAAACAGCCAGAAACCACACCCAGCAATGACAGTGAAGACCATTCGGAGTTCACAGGAAATGACTAAAAGTAATGAGAAGTAAAAAAGGAATCGCTTCTGCGAAGAGTCATTAACCCTTCCAGCACCCGGCCCCCCCTTTGGATCAGAGCCCCCACGCTGACTGACGGACTGGACATGCCTCAGCCACACGAGGACACGCACAAAGGTCAGACAGGCCCCGAGAAACTAGGTGCTCAGCCACCCGATCAAGTGAAGTTTTGTGAGAAACAATGTGCACCTTTCGAGTTAACAGAAAGCAGTTGCTCCGTCACCGTGCACTTATCTTTAGCGGGGCGGCAGCCTGAATCTCTGCTGCCTCTGATCCGCCTAACGAAAGGTACTTGCCGGTCAACAGGGTGAAGCTGCAGCGCGTCCACTGGTCGGAGTCCATGCTGTAGGAGTCTATGTGCCGCACCAGGACGCGGTCGTTGTTGTAGTCCAGGTCGTTGCCGCCCAGCACGTAGAGCTTCCTGCGCACGGCAGCCATGGAGTGGTAGACCCTCCTCTGCAGCATGGGGCTGCGGCTGATCCACTTATTCTGGGGAAAGAAATCCAGGTGAAGTCTGTCAACAGGAGGCCTTCGTGGCAGCAGGCAGCTGTGCCTCGTTCGTAGCGGGGACCCTAATGTTCGTCCGTCCCCTTCTGTCTGAACGTTGTTTATATACTTTGAAAGGTGTGGGCTTCCTACCTGAGAACAAGGGCAGAATCACCCACATATTCCAACTCTGTTTTTCAACTTACATAAGGCGTGTCCTCCTGTGTGGGTTACATTTTATACGGCATTTTGCATTTGTAAGGGGAGCATATGAAAATATCGGAATTGAGAGAACTTCCTCATGCAAATTCCTGAAAAGTGCAGGGCGAGGTATACTGTCGACGGTGGTGTGATGACTGAGAAACAGCTCTGGGTCTCGAATGCCTGAGTTTCTCACCTGCGTGTAACCTTGAGCAATCGACGTAACCTCCCTGTGCCTGTTTCTCATCTGCAAAATGGGGATAATAATACCCACCTGACAAGCCTGCTGTGAAGGTGAAAGGAGCTAATACACATAAATAATCTAGAACAATGTCTCACACATAATAAATGTCCAATAAATAGACACTTTAAAAAAGTATCGTGATAATCACTGGCTACCCCAGGCCCCTACATAAGCTGGGGTGAGGATGGCCTGGCTGTTCTTTCTAAGATTGGCCTCTTGAGATCAATGAAAGAGCTAAGATTAGGTTCAGCAACAAACTCCTTCATTGTATCAGCCTCCTTTAATGTATTTACAATCACATTTTCTGTCAAACTGAGGAAAGTTCTTTCGAGGCATACATTTGCTTTGGTAGGAGGCCAAGTTTTACATGCTAACTTTAGGGAATATTTGGTTCTGGGTTACTCTCAATAATGAGAAAGGTATGCTCAGCCCCTCGTACCGTAAGGCTCCTATTTAAAATTAATGTAAAATTAGATACAAATAAAATATGTTGTTAATTTTAAATCTCAACTGAGTAAGGAACAGGTAAGTAAACCTAACAGTTTTCTTTCTAAATAAACACAAAATATCCAGGAACAACCCAGATTCCTTTTTGCCAAGAAAAATTTGGATTTCGACCAGAAAGAAATCATACGATGTTTTGAATACATAGAATTTCACCAGCTCACAAAGCTGTAAAGGAAGAAGAAAAAACGTTTTGTATAAATATTGATCCGTTGATGAAAGCATATCTATTAACTCATTTCTAATTTCTCTTTTAAAGATACGCAAAAAAAGAAAAAGAAAGTGGTTTGTACAACTTAAAAGGCTTGCATTTATCTGTTTCTCTTTTTTAAACATGTCATAATAAGAATCTCTTTCCAATTAAATGTCTTCTTTAATAAAATAGTCAAACCTTTCTTTCAGGTATTCCGCTAAGAAATATCTTTAATACATTACACATGAGTGGATTTAACTCAAAACTCTGATGATGCTTTCCTTAGGATGCCTCCTCCGAGGCAACCCGTGACAGCATTAGGAATCAGTGTTTGCATGAGCAGCCCATTCCCCTGCCATAGGACTATGGACTCCATCTGCTTTGCAAAGCCTGCCTGCATCCCCTGATTATAGCCTCAGCTTCCTTCACTGCCGTGCCTGCCAGGTGAGCCGACAACCGCAGCAAAGGCAAAGAAGCAGAGAGGCCTGGTGGGGTCATTCCTAATAAGCTAGCATGTGAATACTAATCAGTGGTGGGGAAGCAGAGGTCACCCCAGCCTGCCTGCTGGCAGGTAGCAATGTGCTCTGTGGCAGATGGCAGGCATTATCGACGCTCCACAAAGGCCTAGAAGAGAAATAAGCACCGGGGCTGAATGATAGAGTTATTGAGATTCCGAGCAAGATGCAAGCAGATGTGATGTTTGCCAGTACCCACCGTAAACAATATGCCAGCGGAATTTTTAAAAAGAGCATGTGTGTACAAACAGGAAACAGAAGTCATTTGAGAAATGTTAACACCTTCTTCCTCTTTAACCATGTGTGCACTGAACTCAAGCCACTGCAATTAATGATCCCTCCTGAGACGTCTGGCCCATGGACATGTGGTCTCTGAAATCTACAGCTTCTAATGACATCAGGAAACACACTTGCAGAGACAGAAATCCCTTCATTAAATTCAGAATTAAGTAATTGTTAAAATAAAAAGATTCCACATAGACTGAGGTCACTTTGGACACGCATTCGACGGCTAATCCCAAACCAGACAGCTAATGCCAACCTGTTGTTTCATGTTCCATTATCTTCAGCTGAGGGACATTAAATCCCCAGATTAAATCATTTGGAATATTGTCATAATCATGAAAAACACTTACATTGCCTAAATCATAGAAATAGCAAATTTCAGCAAACTATTTGCTAAAGTCACAGATATTTTGGTAGAAGAAAAAAGAATAAAAACAGTTCTTTTGGGGAGAAAAGACGTTATGTGTGCATGAGAAGTGGACAGAGGGAGGGACAGGCACCATCGAAATGCTTCCAGGTCAGGGCCCAGCTGTTAGATGAGAAACCACCTCTTCAGATACTTCTACTTGGGACTTGTCCTAGACACTGTTCTAGGACATTTGGGCTATACTGAGTTAAATAAAAGTTATTATTTTATTTTGGAATAATGAAACCATACGCATGGCCCCACCCCCAAATGACATGCCTTCTAAAAGGACATAGCCACAGGACACTTCAAATCCTTTCTTTGGATGCCTCTGAATATGAACAGCTACTTGATATAATGGAAATAGAAGGTATTTAACTTATCAGCGTATCTTCTTTTTTTCTATATTGTGCAAAACTCTGAAAGAGTTAAGCATTTTGTATAGCATAAAACTCAAAGAGCTGAAATTTTATGAGAAAAAAAAGCGAGCAAAATGCAGCTTATCCAGATGCTTCCTTTTTTCTATACAGGTTTAAGATGCACGTGTGTGCGTATAGACCCGGCATTGCAACTACTAATTACTGTGGAAATCTTCTGAAATTCATTTTAATTAAGGTAATGAGCTCTTCTTATAGGAGTCTTACCTGGTTAGGTTCATATACCATTAGTCTGTTCTGATACTGTGCCGTGTTAGTTACTCCACCTGTAATGGATTAACATGTGTTAGAGCTTCCATGAGTGAGAACAGGCTATTCCAACCTAAGAATGAGATACACTTAAGAAAAATTAGCTGCTGCTGCGTATCTGTTTGTATACCCTTGTGGTGAACCCATGACATAATTAAGAAGCTTATTGTTGAAGCAGTTTCATTTTCAAGAAACATTTCAGAAGCAATCCAGTTGAGAGCAAGCAACAAGTATGCTGAGATCAGCAAGAGGCCCCCAATCCTGGAAGGCTGCTCTGCGTGGCCAGAATGCGGGGAGATGGATGGGAGGGCGTGGGAGTGAACTCAGCACAGACAGACCTCTGCAATTTATGCCAGGAACATGGTTATAGGGAAAATTCTTGCCTTTCGCTAAATTAACAATTTTACAGTTCTAACTTTCCATATACTAACACAGTGTGAGATCTCTTTCGAAAAAGCATATCTAAGAAAATATGTTACTTATTGAAAGAAATCTAGAGCCAGTGCTATCCAATAGAACACAAGAACCACAAATGCGAGTCACATATGCAGTTTTAATTTTTCTAGTAGTCACATTAAAAGTAAAAACAAACAGTGAAATGAAACCAAATATAAATTTCATTTCACTCAAAAATAGCCAAAATATTATCTTTTCAATATGAAATTAATGTAAAAAATATTGAGATATTTTATATATATTTTTTCATACTAAGTCTTCAAAATCCAGTGTGTATCTGACACAGCGTATCTCAGCCCAGGTTAGCCATGTTTCAAGCACTCAGCGAGCTACATGCAGCTAATGACTGCCATACTGGGCAGCACAGTTCTAGAGTCCAGGAGCTGCTGACCTCAACGTCTTTGAAGCCCTCCCTCTTGACAACCACTTAGATCCCAAAGACTTGAGACCTCCTGCTTAATCAAGAGCCACTAAAAAATCATTACACATTTAGCTAAGTTTCTCATACTTTTCATGTTTGTGGTATACACTGAGCCCTATAAAACCCAGAAATAATGTATTCTACTTTAATTTTTACCATTAAATGGAAAAAGTAAAAAAAACAATACATAAAACAGCAGAGAGAGAAAATAATACGGTATCAAATGTTAGGTAATAACAGAAACATAAGACCCTCCTCAAATTCTATCTTTAGAAATATCGCCTCATACCTAGTACTAGATACTTGTGTAAAATGAATAACATTCTTATTTTAATAAGTATCACAAAGCAGCAGCTACTTTTGCCATAGATATCTAAAATTGAGCCAGACTAAAAAGTTTTCTACTGAAATTTTTTAATTTAAAAAATTAGTACCGTTACAATACTGTCCAAGACAGCCTTAACATCCCTCTCACCTTGACTAAGCTTAGGCAGGCTTCCTCCTGCCGCTAGGCCCCTGGCTTCCCTTTTCTTAGAGCATTTACCTTAGAAAACTTCTAATTATAAATTCGTTCCCTGCCTCTTTAAGATGTAAATCATTTAAGAAGCTTCTTGCAAGTTTTAGAACTAGGAATATCTTCCTCAAAGTTCTGGGAGCTAGCCCACTGAAACGTCATAATCAGGGAAGGTAATGCCCCATGTATGCAGAGTAGGAGCCCAACTTTGGTGGCTGCCATTCAGCAAACACGCATGGCCTAATCACAGGGAAAAACATTTACAAACTCAGGGGCAAAGAATGTGCTCAACACATCACACTGATCAACCTCCCTCCAAAAGTCCTTCAGTACTTTTCCACTAGCTCACCCCAGTACTTAAAAACCCTCTTGCCTCTCTTGTTTTTCAGAGGGGTTGATTTCAGGCTGCACTATAGTCTCTCTCCAACAGTGCAAGAGTCTTGAATGAAGGCTTCCTTGTCTATTTTACTTTGTCCACTGTAATTTTTGCTTTGACAGTTCAGATACTTTGAATAGGTTGCCACCATCAACTCCATGGACAGGAGTCAAGTCAACCAGAATCTAGAGGATTCATGCATAATCCTCAACTGAACTAGAATTGCCAATCAATACTAATGGATACATGAGGAGAGAGAACCTGTCCATGGCAATCATCACTCTCATTCAACTCTAGTAAAGAGATATCTTTCCTATAATTGACCTTGGTGATTATTAACTGGGGGGCTTTTTATTTTTGTAATTCTCTCTGAAGCTTGCAACCACTTTTTAAGCTCAATAAAAAATTTGTCCAAGTTGGAAATCCAAATAACAGAAAGAAATGAGCTTCCTGCCCTCAAAAATAAATCTTCTCTGTGTTTCTCACTGAATGTGTCATTTTAAAAATGAAAAAGAAAACACACCTGAGAAAGCTGAGGCTGAAATGCCTACACGGAGCCAAAATGTATCTCAAAATAAATACAGAGGTACGTTTGCCTTTTCCTCCCAACCTTCCTTTTCTTACCTGATTAAAAATGGAATGTCCAATAATTCTTTCTACACAAGAAAATCAAACCTATGGAGATCTCACAAGTCTTCAGTGTTAAAATGATTGCCAAGTTTTGATCCAGGCCATCACCGCCAGATTAATGTCCAGCTCACCTATAATCATTTCTCCAAATGAGGGGGAACAGAGGTGAAGCTCCCACCCACTATTTCCAAACTCTGATGGTTTATCTACTTGTTTTAGAAATATGGGACAGAATTAATATCGACTGCAGTAAACTATCTGTTTATGACACTATTTGAAAATATTTACACTACTATATGTACCCGACTCTGCCCATTATAGATTAAATGCACCACCAATGGATTAGAATGTAGCTATTACACCCTCTCTCCCAAGCAGGGCACACAGTTTATCTTTACACTCTTCAGAATTATTATTTACTGTCTCCCACAGCTGCATCAGCTGCATTGAAATGCAGTGGGTTTTTTCCTGAATCTGCACTCAGTAATTAGATTCCTTACCGTCACATACACATTTTCACTCACATGACAATGTTTAGAATGGGGATATTGGGTTACTAAGTTGGGAGTAAAAACAGAAGTCCTAGTTAGTTATTTGGTTGATTACTTCTAGAATGCTAAGCCACAGGAGGTGCCTAAAAATGAGTGCTGTAACTTTGCCAAGTCAGGATTGCAAGGGAAAAATCTTAGAAATTGGTTTTATTGCATTTCCCCTTTGAAATAATTTATAAATGAGCATATAAATAAAAACAATTTCTTCTCAGTACAAAAAAATAAAATTTTAAAAAAGCATCCAAGTTTTCCATCCACATGTCTCTGGAAGTGTTACTCATTGGCAGAGCTCTGTCATTATATTCCCTTCACATAACACTCCTCGCTTTGAGATTCATCTGCTGAAATGAGATGCTAAGGATTTGCATACAGATTTGACTATACAAAAATAGATATGGAATTAATAACAGTCGCTATATGTTTTAATTTCTCCCAGACTGGAGTACCCTTGCCTGCAGCAGTATTCCTGGCTTTGAAAGTCATCAAGCTGATTTGTCTGCTCTGGGTTACGACGCCACATGCTGCTCTACTGTCCCCTGCAATCAAAGCCTTGCAAAGATAGATTCCATGCCATCGAGTATATTTTATAGATTGGCAGTTTTGATCTCTCTCCCCCACCCCAGGGGGGAATAATCTGCATCTTAACAGCTTTCTATAGATACATCTGTCATTAAATATGCCATTTCGTATCAGCATCCATTTTTAAAGCCAAGTTTTCCCTAACTTTGAAGTGCCACAGTCAAAGTTAAGACTTTCAGCCAAAATTGAAAATGAACAACCCTGTCTTATACTCTTGCGCTGTGACTTAAAGATATACGGCAGGTTCCCCCAAAGTCAAATAAGTCTTTAAAAACTGCCAGAAGGAATGAAAAGTTACCACCATGCTACCAGCAGTGAGCAATGCTTTCTATCATTGAGACAAGACTAAAGCATTTTTCTTAAGCTTCCCTGTTCACCTCCCCACAATGTGTTGTGACAAATGGATGAATGCATACCAGCGAGAGGATGACAGGTGACTGCCAAACAAGCAATCCTTGTCTGCACTACTGAGAATTCAGACTCCCAAAAACTCACTCTGTTCAAGAGCAACAACTGGTCAATGCTGATGGTGTCTATAAAATAGTGTGTTTAGAAAAAGCAACCTTCAGTATATGTTGATCAGGGTAGGTCAAGTCTGGGAGCTCTGCTAATTTTTTTTCAAGGACAGAAAATACCTCTGTTGACACAGTCCTGCATTAGTACAGCACTAGTACCCTTACTAGGACGAGCAAGGTGCAAAGAACCAAATGTGCCCATGTCCTTAGGGAACATGCCCCAGGCTGGAATTCTTCTGGCCAGTTCAGGATTGTGGAAAACCATCCCAAGATTTTTGCAAGTCTCTTGGAGGCCTGCAGTGCCCAGCTCACGCTAGTTGAGGGGGAGTTTCTGGATGGGCTGTGGCATCAATAAGCTCCTTTATGACTCTTTCTGTGGGGGAACCATTTAACGCAGCCAAACTTAGGTTCCTTATGATCAACACGGAGATGATGGAATCTCTCTCATTGGTTTTAGATGAAGTATAAGGCATGCTATAGAGGCAATCCACAAAGGGAAGTTTACTACAAACTGTACTAGTTTGTTTATGCAAATTTCTTACTATTTCCATAAAAGGCACAAATGAGTATGTATGGGATATTGAAAAAACAACAAAGTATGGAATACTGAATTAATAATGAAGGAATTCTGTAGTCTGAAATAGAGTTCTTATAACTCCTTCTAATAACTAGAATTACTGATTGGCTTGTAAGGATATCAAAGGCTTTTTCCTTCTTTAAGAGTTTAAGCATCTCTGTAAACTTGCTCCAGTTCTCAAAAGACTAAAACTTCACACTTACAATCTAATTACCAAAAGAATGACCTGGCATTGGATGTGAGTTAATATCAGTCATTTTTTTTTTATACAAACTCATTATTAGTCCTTGATAAAAGGGACAGCATGGGAATATTTGCAATAAATGCAACAATAAGCTTTTTTGTTATCTATTTTACACATTAGACTGTCCATATTTTTGGAGTGTTTATAATGCTACATCAACAATTAAAGTCAAGAATCACTCTTGAATCACTCTTCAAGAATTAGCATCTTGAATAGAAGTATACTTAGTCCATGCATTGAATTAAAACTAGTGTCCATATTATTTCTGTCACACTTGAGCAAACCACACAAATGGATGGCTCATTAATATACTCAAAATATGCAAAGAAAGTATCAAATTTACAAAACATCTATAATGGCAGGCTTGATGCACTTGAACATAAAGTGTCTTTACATCACCTACAGTGAACAGATGTAAACTTGTGACCCAAAGTATGTAAAGTATGTCCAATATGCTATTTTAAATAAGTGAAATTATAAACAAGGGTAAAATCTACCACAATGCTGATGTCAGCTGCCCTTCGAAATCTCAATAAAATTCCCTTTCCCATTTCTCATTCCGTAGAAAGCTGAAACCCCATCTCCAAAGATTTCTGCGTGTTCCTAGGAGGGTTAAGCTCTCAAGGTCACCTCGGCTTGTCTCTGTTGTCCTGGCTTGGCTACGCTGTTGTTGGATCTTTAACTGAATTCTTTGGCCATTCCCCGTTTCCATGATGTAGCTTTAACCTCCTCTCCTCTTAAGAAGAAAGTGACACATTTCCTACATTCTTAGGTAGAGATTTAGCTCACCCATTATCCTATCTTCTTTTTCTAGGTTCACCCTGACAGACACAAATGGATCATCTAAACAAAGGCTGTTCTCTCCATGAGAAGAATCCTGGAGTCAACGGGGTGGACTTACTTTATTAACTACATAAACGAACAATTTTAAAGGCCACTGGACTTTCTACCTTATAACATGTAATCCTTGCAGAAAACAATGTCCTAATCCAAACCAACGCATTTTAGAGAAGCTCCTTATTATCACTAAATTTCTTTTTAACTTTATATTACCATTCACGTTTTAGAAACTGAACTACAGAACCACAAAAAGGAAGACGTTGTGTGGCTCAGCTCTGTGTCCTGAGAAAGAGAGTCAGTGAAACAGTAAAAGGTAATGAAATGATTGTTGATTCTAAACAAATCTGCAGGTTTAACTATTCTCCTATGTATTTGGAAGTTCTTACACTGTGGGCATGTCTTTTGAGATCTCTGTCGTCGTGATAAACAGCTGGTTTGTGTGGTGTCACGGGAAAAGCATGGTGCTCAGAAGCCAGAGACACAGAGATCAAATTCCGACTTTGTCAAATACTAGCTGTGTGATCTGGGAAATCATTTAACCTCTTTAAGCCTCATTCCCTGAGCAGCAATTTGAGGGTAAACAAAGTGCTATTTCTCCAGCATAAAGGGAAGCCGGTTAGGATGAAGGCTTCGTTAATCATGTTGGAGAAGGTAGGTGATCTGACGTTTGGCTTCCATATCATTCAATACTGTGGTGGTTTTGTTTTATTTTTTAAATGTTTGTTTATTTATTTTAAATTAAATGTATTGGGGTGACATTGGTTAATAAAATGATGTTGGTTTCAAGCGCACAGTTCTATGATACATTATTTGTATATTGTGGTGGTGGTTTTGTTTTAATCTCTTTCAGATGGGGAGTCGTGAGGGTTGGGGCAGAAGCAAAAAAACAGGAGAAAAACTGACTGCGAGGGCAGCTGGTTGCTACAATAAAGCAACAAAGAAGATTTTAACCTTAGTGGCCATTCCAGTTCGCTAGGAACTTTTAAATGGACGTGCCAAGTGTTCAAGCTCCAAACCTCCACCAGCAGGAGGCTTCCCCTCCTGGAGCTGCCTCCAGGGCAGCAGACAGAGCCTGTCCTCTGCGCTCACTGCCTCCCCAAACCTTCAGCCCTCGGCAGGCCCCTCGGTGGGAGCCCAGCACGCTGAACCCCTTCCGAGAGCATCCTTCGAGGTCATGCCCGCCTGAAACCTTCCATCGTGACTGAAGCCAAGGACCTGCCTTCTCCAGTTCTCTGCTGAGCACGACCAAAATATAGGACCGATATTTGCAAACTGAGCCCCACGTTTTTGTGGTTCCCGACCAGTAGCACGGGCTCTGACCCTTCGCTTCTCTTTCACACGTCGGTTCCCTCTGTTGTCTCTCAGGGGCTTCTTCCAAGGCCACTTCGGATGCTCTACCCAGTCCTGACACTGCACAGCCCGGGCAGGCAGCCCTGTGGCTCACGTGGCTCCGTGGAGAAGGCACCTCCCCAGGACCCTGCCCCTCACCTGTGGGACTGTCCACACCCAGCACATTCTCCCCGTGGGCGGGGTGCTGGGCCAGAAGGCCGCCCGGTAAGCTCGGGCTCGGGAGAGGCTTAGCCGATGGCCGGCCTCTTGCAAACGCAGCCTAACCTGCGGTTCGCTCCCACTTTCCACTGCCACCGCCACTCACCGCATTCTAGCCGCCACCTTCCCCACCCCGACACGGCTGTCACTGAACCTCCAAGTGGTTCCTCATTAAAGAATGCGGAGGAAATGCGCGTCCCTGTGCGTGGGACCCCACTCAGCCCGCCTTCTCCAGCACTCCTCCTGGGACCTGGCCCGTCCCACACTCCCGGCCCCACCTTCCCTAGCTCCCCCTCTGCATCTTCTCCACTCGCGTTTCCCCACCTTCCGCCCTGGTCCCTTTCCAGACCCTCCCTTGCCCGTCGGTCCCCTCACACTCTCCGCCACCTCACTGTATCTCCCTGGCTTTGCTGAGACAACCTCCTTGCTTACATCTGCTCTGAGAAACAGAGCAAGGTCCTCTCCCTGAGTCTGAGGGGAGGGGGTGTTGAGGGAAGTGAGGCCACTCGTGGGGGGTTAGAGAGGTCTTGGGGAGCTGTGTGTGTACCAGCCCAGCCCTCCTGTCCACTGGCCTCCTCCCACAGGGAGCAGCTGCCCAGCCCAGACACAGGCGGAGTGGATCACTGGGTCGGGGAGCAGCTGCCCAGCCCAGACACAGACGGAGTGGATCACTGGGTCGGGGAGCAGCTGCCCAGCCCAGACACAGGCGGAGTGGATCACTGGGTCAGGGAGCAGCTGCCCAGCCCAGACACAGGCGGAGTGGATCACTGGGTCGGGGAGCAGCTGCCCAGCCCAGACACAGGTGGAGTGGATCACTGGGTCGGGGAGCAGCTGCCCAGCCCAGACACAGGTGGAGTGGATCACTGGGTCAGGGAGCAGCTGCCCAGCCCAGACACAGGCGGAGTGGATCACTGGGTCGGGGAGCAGCTGCCCAGCCCAGACACAGGCGGAGTGGATCACTGGGTCGGGGAGCAGCTGCCCAGCCCAGACACAGACGGAGTGGATCACTGGGTCGGGGAGCAGCTGCTCAGCCCAGACACAGACGGAGTTGATCACTGGGTTTGTCCAACACTGTGTGCTTGCCAGGGGGCAAAAGAATTATTGAAATGATTGGACCATGAAGCCCAAGCATGAGGACAGGAGGGTTAATGGGTAAGAAAGAAGTAGCCAATGGACAGGAAGCCAAGTTAGGCTAAAGGGGCTGCAAACTTTTAAAAAATCTCTTATTTCTCCCTGCTTTGCACTATTTCTGTACCTACCAACGACTTCTATCATCACACAGAGCACATGATATTCTATAATTATCTGTTTAAGTCTGTTCCCTCTGTTATACCAAGAGCCCCAGCATGAGACCTTTGTCTTCCTCTACTTTGTCCCTCTAACACTAACCCAGAATAAGACTGAATGAGCTCAGGAACCCTGCTCAGCCTCTCCTGGTTGGTAAGTGCAGCAAGTTTCATGTGAGTGTGACCGTAGTCTGTGAACTCAGTGCACCACTATCCGGCCTCTGCCGCGCCCCCTGTTAGTTCCCAATATTTTGCATATAATTTTTTAGATGCAAGCACAGCATTTGCACAGATAGAGTAAAGCTAAAGCGATGGCATTAAAAAAATGTTAATGAAAATGTACACTGTTCTAATCTTAATGAATACTAGAAAAGTGAAATCCCTTTAGTAGGTTTGAATAAATTAAAGTTATTTAAAATGGGGCAATGCTAGTAGCTTCATCTAAATTTAATAAAAATAAAACTAAACATACCTTCTAGGGAGTTAAAGAAGCTTTAACAACTGTTCTTTCATTAATGAAATATCTGCAAAAATCCTTGACTGTCAGATCCTAGAGGGCTGGAAGGGTGTTTGCTGAATTGATCTCATTTACCTACGAACCAGCACTAGACTTCGTAAGAATGCAGCACTCACCAAAGGCTCAAGAAAGCACGAAGCACTGCTTTTGGGGAAATGCAGTAGCATTTGTCTTATTTTTATAGTTTTGTGGGTTTTAAAAAAATATCTCTTCACTGATTTCAGAGAGAGGAAGGGAGAGGGAGAGAGAGAAACATCAATGATGAGAGAGTCGTCATTGATCGGCTGCCTCTTGCATGCCCCCCACTGGGGATCGAGCCCACAACTGGGGCATGTGCTCTGACCAGGAATCGAACCTCGATCTCCCAGATCCTAGGTTGATGCTCAACCACAGAGCCACTCCCGGCCAAGCTTATTTTTATAGTTTTAAAGCACTGCTTTTGTCGTTAGCTTCTCATTATCCTGCTGATTTTTGACAAAAATGAAAAGGTAAGTTGTTCTGCAAGAGGAGCTCAGGATTAACTTTCACTCACAAAAAAGGATCTTTTTAGTAGTTCACAAACAACACCTTACAATGGAGAGCAGGCCTTTTAAATTAGCACAACGGGAAGCTATTTAATGCTCATTTTATTTCAGTATTGTGCATTTTGAGCAGAAATGATGTGCAGCATTTGTGAATCTGGTCACAATGTCAAATACTACAGGAGCCTGTAAAATAAGACTCTCTCTAATATCCTAAATCAAATGCTAACGGGCATATCCATATAGCCTGATTTTCTGAATTCATCTCTGCTTGTCTCACTTTAAAAACCATGGAAAGGTTTTCAAGGTGTCCTGACCCCAAAATGGACAGAGGAAGGAAAGGGAGTTTGAGGAGAGATGGGGCACACTGGAAACTGTGAGTCTCTAAGGAAGCATTCATTTTATGTTCTATGGCACAAAAATAAGACCTAAAATCCACATTCTATGATCCTTACTACCTCCACCTCAGGTAAAGCTTGCGAAATACCAGAAGAATGCCAATGACCCAATCCCCCATCAATTAAACTGGGAATAATTGATTATTTGGTAAAGGGTAAGGGATAACCTCAAATAGCTTCATCTGCTCCCATAAATCAGGGTAACACTTCGAAACCAGTGATAGGCAGGGTGAAATATACCTGTGGTTTTTTTTTAAGGGGCCCATTAGCAAATCTAGTCACCCCTCCTTACCCATGGTTAGATTCACAATTGATTTACTATAAGCTGGGCATGAGGAAAGAGGCAGAGGGCTCAAGGTATTAGAAATGTCATCGGTGATTTCCTCCCCTTTCCAATTACAGATGCTGTACTGTACACAGGGAAGTGAGTTTTTCATCTCAAGTACACAGTAGGGAGAAACAAGCCTGAGAAAACTGTGATTGTTTTCATTAAGTATGGTTAACAGAGGCGGCATACATTAGTGCAAAAAAAGAACAAAGAAAATGTATTTCCTTTCACAGTAGGGGGAAAACAAAGTGATACAGCAATAAGATCTGTAACAAGTCTATACATTTAATAAAATGGAAAAGGGAATATAGGGACCCATATTGAAAGAGAAGTCAGCTTGATACCAGGTGATAGTTCTAACCAGTCTAAGGTAAGCTTCTGTGCTTGCTTAAGACCTCACTAAAGAAGGTATTAAGTAGTCATATCCTTAAGACTATGTAAGGGAAACTCCAGCAGTTTTTAAAAAGCTAGTTTTATAGCCAAAACATAAGAAATACTTACAAAAATATTTGTCATAAATTGATACAAAATTCAGGAGATGTTGTTAATGTAGAAAGGCCGTATATTAACAACATATGAAAACTAAATAAGTCCATGGAAAGAATGTAAATTGGAAGAAAATATAAATGACAATGAGTTCATAAATCCATCATTGTTCTGTTATCCAAGTCAGGTAGAAATCTATTCCTTCTATTAGCAAAGACTTATTTATAGCCAAGTATGAAAGCTCTTCAGAAAACTAAAGGGATATAGAACTGGTGGTTATTTTCTTAACTATTGAAATATAGACTTAAAGAGAAGGGAATAAATGACCAGATGAGGTTTTTATTTAAATATATCTCTATATACTAACACATACACTTAGATTTAATGTTTGTTTGGTATGTAGGACCAGTAATTGTTAGTCCCACCTCACTATCCTCTTCTTTAGTCCTAATCTGAGCTACATCCATTAATTACCAAGCACGTAAGCCCTGACGTGAGCCAGGTTGTTCAACAAAAATCAATAAATTGCCAATAACTGAGGCACTACCCAGAAAAAGCGAGACTGTGGCTTTCTCCTTGGTTCTTGAGGACGGCAGAAGGAAGAAATTGGCAGAGTCCAAACAAATTTAGTATAAATTCAAGGGAGAATGGTGTCTGAGCAGATGTTAAACAACTAGGGAAGACTGTTGAGAGAAGCTGAGAAGGCTTCACAGGTGTATTTAAAAACGATTGTTTGTTCTATGTGCAAACATCTCCCAGTTACTCTTAGTACAGCAGGTCCTCAAGTAACATCATTTCTTTCAATGTCATTTTGCTAGAATGTTGGTGAGATGCCATAGGAACTTAACTCTTGTGTATATCAATTAGCCTATAGTAAAATTGGTTTCCTTATGCATCATTTCACTTAAAGTCACAGAACCTATTGATGATGCTAAATGAGGACTTACGGTGTTTATATGATTTTCCTCTTTGTCCTTGACATAGAAATTTAACAAGTTCCAATTAACCAAACTGAGATCCAAGACGTCAGTGGACTGAGTGAAAGCTACACTGACACTCTCCCAGGCCCAAACTGGAATTACAACTAAAATAGAGAAAAATCATCCTGAATAACGAGCTGAAGACTAGCTGGAAAGCACCCTCATAACCAAGGACCTAAAGTGGAGACCCCACAGAGACTGGTAGGAAGTGCAGATATGAGAGGGCTAGCTGGCTCCCATAGGCAGCAGCTGAAGATCCAGAGGGATACCTCAGCTCTGGGGGGGGAGGGGGTCCCCACTGAGGACTCTGAGGCCCAAGCCCCAAACTGGGTTCCCCAGCCCAGAGCACCAGAACTGAGAAAGGTGCCCACATAACATCTGGCTGGGAAAAGCAGCAGGGTTTCTGTCTGCCAGGGAGAGATGGCTGGAAATGCAGGAACCCTCTTAAAGGGCCAACATACAAAGTTTTGTGTGCAGCCACTCATCTTGGGCTCCAGGAAAGGGAGGGCAGAGTGAACTGGAGCGGTGTGAGAAAAACCCAGGGTTTCGGGCTCTGGAGATGGAGTTCAGAGGGCAGCCATTTAGACTCCCGTGCTGAGTCATGCCCCCATACTGCAGAGGACATCTTTCTCAGGCAGACCTTTGCCAGCCAGCCAACTTCTGCCTGGGGGGGGAAGCAATGCACTGGAAAACCTCTCACCCTACCCTGTGGAGTTTATACCTTGCTGTGGTCTATAGCCTGAGGCTCATTAAGAGCTTTGAGTCTTTGCCTGATCGCCTTCTGGAAAAGCAGAATTTGGTGTGCATCTTGGTCCTGCCCAAATGCACCTAGCCTCAGCAGAGGGAACCACAAGCCATGGGTTGTTGATAGCTCTAAACAGGGTACTCAAAGGCCAGTTACAAAGAACATCTGACATTGGCCTGCATCATACACCCTCCAAAAAGACGGAGTCCTAGCAGATCCACCTAATACATAGAAGCAAACCCAAATAGGCAGCCAAAATGGGGAGACCAAAAAAAAGCCCCAAATGAAAGAACAAGACAAGTCTCCAGAAAAAGCTAAATGAAATGGAGATAAGCAATCTATCAGATATAGAGTTCAGAATACTGATTGTAAGGATGCTCAACAGCATGAAACAAGATATGGAAGCTATGAAAAATGACCAGTCAGAAATGAAGAATGACATAGCAGAAATAAAGAACACATTGGAAAAAATAAACAGCAGACTAGAGGAAGCTGAGGATCAGATCAGTGAATTAGAAGACAGGGTAGAAAAAAATCACTCAATCAGAGATCCAAAAAGAAAAAACTAAAAACAGGAGGAGAGTTTAAGGGAGCAGTGGGACAACATGAAACCTAACAATATTTGTATTATAGGAGAGCCAGGAGGGGAAGAAAATAAGCAAGGGATAGAGAATTTGTTGGAAGAAATAATGGCAGAAAACTTCCTTAACCTGGTCAAGGAAAAAGCCACACAAGTTCAGGAGGCACAGAGAGTCCCAAGCAAGAAGAATCCAAAGAAGCCCATGCCCAGACACAACATAATTAAAATGCCAAGAATCTAAGACAAAGAGAGAATCTTCAAGGCAGCAAGAGAAAAGCAATCTGTTACCTACAAAGGAGCTCCCATAAGGCTGTCAGCTAACTTCTCATCAGAAACTCTACAGGCCAGAAGGGAATGGCATGAAGTATTCAAGGTAATGCAAAACAAGGATCTGAAACCAAGACTACTCTATCCAGCAAGGCTATCATTCAAAACAGATGGTGAAATAAAGAGCTTCCCAGACAAAAAAAAAAAGGCTAAAAGAATTTATCACCACCAAACCAGCATTGCAAGAAATGTTAAAGGGACTGCTGTAATAAGAAGAAATAGAGAAACATAGGCATAAAGAATTAAAATGGCAATAAATAAGGACCTATCAATAATAACCTTAAGGACTTCAAGGGAGAGATCAACAGCAATACAGTCATCGTTGAGGACTTTAACACCCCACTGACTTCACTGGATAGATCCTCCAGACAAAAAAAATCAACACAGAAACAGTGACTCTAAATGGCACACTAGATCAAATGGATTTGATTGACATTCACAGAACATTTCACCCCAAAGCTGCAGAATATATATTCCTCTCAATTGCACATGGGTCATTCTCAAAGATAGACCACATGTTAGGACAAAAAACATGTCTCTACAAGTTCAAGAAGACTGAAATAATATCAAGCATCTCAGATCACAATGGCATGAAATTTGAAATCAACTAGAGTAAAAACACTCAAAAACATTCAAATACATGGAAGCTAAATAACATATGATTAAACAATGAATGGGTTACCAATAAGATCAGGAAAGAAATCAAAAACTTCCTGGAAACAAATGAAAATGAACACACAACAACCCCAAATCTATGGGACACAGTGAAAGCAGTCCTAAGAGGGAAGTTCATAACACTGCAGGCCTACCTCAAAAAGCAAGAAACATGTTTAGTGAACCATCTAACCCTACAACTTAAAGAATTAGAAAGCTCCCCTGGGAAGCCATCTGGACCAGGGCTTTTGTTTGCTGGCAGTTTTTTCATTTCTGCTTCGATTTCATCCGTTGTTAGTAGCCTATTCAGGTTTTCTGATTCCTCCTGATTCAGTTTTACATGATCTCACTCATATGTGGAGTCTAATAAACAAAATAGATTGAGGAACAAAACAGATCCAGGGACACAGAAGCATGGAAAAGACTGAGGGATCTCAGTGGGAAGGGGGGGTGGGGGAGTGGGTGGGGAGAGATTAATCAAAGAACTTACATGCTTATATGCATAACCCTTGGACACAGACAACAGTGTGGTGAAGGCCTGGGGGCGGAGTGTGGATGAGGGGTGGAGGGGATCATTGGGGGGAAAACAGGGGGATATCCATAATACTTTCAACAATAAAGATAAACTAAAAAGAAGAAAAAAAAAGAAATTCCACAGGTTCTATTTGAGTTACAAAATGAGTATCCTCCAACTAAGAGAAGATACAATGCTCTTCCCCAACAGGCAAACCTTCCAAAGGAGAACCTTTTAGGTCTTTTTGATAATAGAACTGGAAACACAGGCTGATAATGTGATGTTAATATATTTGCTCCACAGACTCCTTCTGTACAAGTGAAGAGGCAGCTATGGCGAGTTTGAAGAAGTATGTGGGTATGGATGGAACAAGACTGGCAGCGAGTGACTAACTGCTGAACTGGGCTTATGGGTGCATGGAGTTCGTTATACTAGTCTCTACTTTCTCCATAATCAAAAGGCTTTTTAAAAAATGACGAAAAAAAGAAACTTAAATAACAATGCCCTCCAAATGATCAGAAAGAATGGACGACTAAACAGGAATGAAGGATTGGGATGGCATGAGTCACTACACAGATAATATAAAACATTAATTTAGCCTATAATTTCAATCTCTCCCCTTAATGCACAGCCATCCTCTTACCTGGATATATACCCACTGCTATACCCATCAAAAAGGGCTTACCGGACTTTTATTTCACCTGCCCTGGCTTTGATGAAAGACTCCTAGCCCAGGGTCAAGGTAAAAGCAAAGGACCTGGATAAATGACTGCTGTGCAATACAATCCATGAATATCAAAAGCTGACAATCTAAACAACAGAAGGTTTGGTTAAAAAAGAGGTGTGATGGGCCATTAATTTCCATCTTGAATTTTTTACTCCACTAATCACTCAGAAAGTCATAGAAGGGTCAATTACTTCCCATTACACTGCTCTATAGAGTAGGCTCTCAATCGATGAATGTTAATGAGCTAAAATGGCAGCCTTGGCTCATTCATTCAATTACATATGACCACGCTACCAAAGCCTGACTTTTCAATTTCTCCCACAATGAAAGCGTTTTTTGATAAATGCAACATATGAGGCGTTTTCTACCTGATATCCAAAGAAGACCATCCGCCACATAACCAGCATGACATGAAAGGGACCGGTCAAAGGACTGCACGAAAGTCCATTTGTTCTTCTTGGGACAATATCGCTCAACTGTAGGCAGAACCTGGCGCAGTTCATTTCTGCCCCCGACCGCATAGAGGTATTCATCCATGGCACCCAGCACGAAATGCTCTCGGCAGTTCTTCATGGGTGCTATCTCTGCCCAGGAGTTACTGCGGGGGTCATAGCGACAGGCGGTCCTCACGGCACACGTCCGGCCGCTGGCGTGCTCCACCTCCCCTCCTGCCACGAACAGGAAGTCCCCCATGACCGCCACGCAGTGGTGGCTCCTTCCCACGGGCATGGGGGCCAGCTCGCTCCAGTTGGCAATGGCAGCTATGAGCGCGTTCTCCTGATCCACAGGGTTGAAGTAGCGAAGCTCCTTGACCTTGCAGACCTCACGCTTCTTCCCCCCGATGATATACAGCGTGTCGGACTGGAAGCGCGGCTTGGTCCTGCGAGTCTGCCACACGGGCTGCGCGTAGAGGCTCTGGTGGTACTCCAGGGCCTCGTTGACCAGCGCTGTGGCCGTCTCGCTGGCCCGGACGAGGGGGTGGGACAGGGCGACCGTATGGAGAGTGTCCACATCCATCAGGCCGAAGCGGACATACTGCAGCAGCTCATCCATGTGCTGGTAATGGCAGCTGTGCTCCAACCACCTCACGGCTAGCTGAAACAGAGGGGGGCACGGCAGAGGTAAGGACAGCCTCGGCAGGCCGTAAGGGCACGCCGCTGGCTATTCTTTCCCGCTCTTACCAACACACTTTTCTTACAAATCGTATTTTGAGACCTGTTGAGGATTCCGCCCCAACCCCCTTCCTCAGCAAAAATACAGAACTTAAAAGAACCTGAGATATTGTTGCAGGCATTAGAAACGATGTTAAGCAGCAGTGGTGGGGACCTTAAGTTTTCCCTTGAAGTAAACAATAATCACTTTTCAAAGAGTAAAAATACTGTTGTGAGACAGCCTGGCCCCTTAGGTTTCGTGCATAAGAGGCCCGGTACACCCCACCCCCAGGAAATGGCAACTGTGAGTGCTGTCATCACAGCTCAAGCAATATTTGTCAACCCGACAACCGCTGTATCAATACAAGCACTGTAAGAAAATATGTGATCATCCGAGACCACAGGGTGTACTTGAGAGAAAATCAATAGGACACAAGTAGAATGATTTAGAAAGGAAAAGGACTCCCCCCCCCCCCACCTCTTTGGTTGGTACATCAGTCAGGAAGCAAGAGAAGAAGGAAGATTGCAATCTATCAATTTAATTTTTTTCTCAATTAGTTTTCATCTTTAAGACAGTTGTTATGTGCCCGTGTAAGAGACTGGCAATTTGTTAGAGCCTTTTCCCCAGAAACAGGATTTAGAGGAGGTTATCTTCTATGAACAAAGTAGCAGAATGTAACCCTCATCTTTTCACTTAGGTCTAGATCTTTTTCAGGGAGAAAAGTTGTAAGAAATTTTGGCTACAGATAAACCAAATTTCTTAAACTAAAACAAGTGCATTAAATTGTAAATAACAAAAGTTAACAGTTTAGAAAGTATCATCAACAAAAAAACAATGCATGTGATGGAGCACCTGAAATAATTTACTTAATGTGACTTAATATTTAAGTTTGGCAAACTTGCCCACACAGCAGCATAAAGAAGCATATCTCCAGTCAACATGTTTGATATGAACTCTTCTCAGTAGCACCAATATTAGACTCAATCTCCCAAGCAATATAAATGTGGATCTGAAGGGACAGCATGAAAAAGTAAAGTAATGAATTAGAACACTGAAGATTTCTATTTTGTTTTACTTGCTTTCTGTCCTGGTGACAGGGACCCCTAAACTCTCTGAAGCATTAGATGATTTCAGACTTTCAGACTCTGTATCCATTTGACAAATGGCTCCAAAAGGCAATGCATATTTAGGGTTTATCTTTGTAGCTTTCTGAATGAAGGGAATGTAGGAAGCGAAGTCACTTCCAACAGGCATCAAATTGCACCTTTTACTGAATTACGTCATTTGGAGAAGTGACAAAATGTATTGGGTGCAGGTAGCCTGCCAATGCCAAGGATGCAGACATCATGGAGAGCAGATGAGTGACACTCTCTAGCTGTGTGTATAGATACTGGTATTTTTAATTTAAATAAGATAGAAACCTCACAAAAAAAGACCTGTGTGTGGTAACATCAGCAATAATCAAAGAGACTGCAGAAGAAAACCGTCACTTATCAATCGCCAGGGCTCTGCCAGAGTGGAGGGTTCCCACAGGCAACATCCTGGTTTTTCTCCACCATCAGTTTAGAAGTTTCAAGGGATGGGGCTCCAATTATTTCCCTGGGAAGATAATTCAGCAACTTCATAAATGACTTTTCATTCTTTGCCCACAGAGCTTTGAAAAGCTGTCAGTGGTAAAGTCATCCCATTCAAGGTAATTTCTCGTGCACCAGGTAAAATTTTCTAAAACTTAACCTTTACTACTGCTCCTAATTTAATAGACAAATTCCAGCTGATGTTGCTTTGCTCTGTAACAAATTTCTTACAGCCTAATGTTTCTGCATCTCTCATATGGATACTACAGGAAACAGCACTGGAGAAATATTAGACAAATACCCGTGTCTCCATAGTCCCTTTTTACAGCATGGTGCCGCCCCTCTAATTGTTTTCCTCTTTCCTCATAGATCAGTTCTCCCCACACCATAATCAGTCTTCTAGCCCATCTCTTAACACTCCCCGCTTTCTCTTTCTCTTTGTAGCAAACACTGTCGCTTACTGTGTGAGAAGTACACCAGCCATAACTAGGCTCTCTGCCTTAGGAAAATCTCTCAGGAATCAAAGTGACCGCCGTGATCCGTCACCGGTTCCATTCTGGCTTTCTGCCTATTGCCGCCCCCACGTCACATGTGCACGTGTGTCACGATGCTTTCCACGCTCAAACTCCCCAACTACTACGTATCACAGAATACTTTGCGCACATATGTTTAGTTTGCATTTTCTGGAACAATCTTTATCTTACTTCTTGCCAATATTTCTAACTTTTCATCTATTTTCTGTAATTTTCACACTTTATCATTTATAAATAGTTTCAGACTACACAAGTCATTCATACTTAGATTTATCTTTTCTCTAGATCAAAGGTAAATATGATTTACAATGAACTACTCTGCTACCAACTTCCAACCCATCTCGCCTAGATGAAGTGTTACTTAGAACTTAAACCCAGTGCTTCTCACACCTCAAATGTGCTCAAATTCCCTGGGGACTGTGGGGGAAATGCAGATTCTGGTTCAATACGTTGGGTGAGGGGACTGGGAGTCTGCATTTCTAACCGTCTCCAGGTGATGTGTACGCTGCTGGCCACAGGCCACACTTTGAATAGGAAGGTTTTCAACAGTTTCCCTCCCATTCGTGAGACAGTACATGGCTGCTTTATTAGAGTAAATTATGTTGTTTCAAATTTAAGGTTTAAGTCAAATGAAGTCTACGTAGTATGCTTTATTAAAGATATAGGATACCTGTAGCTTAACATTATGGATAAGACAGCCTATTTCCTATGCAGTAAGACACGGTAAGATCTTACGAGGGGAAGACGGCACACTTTGACAGCTTGGTTCCATAGGGTCCATAAATCAACAGCGGATGTGACAGCACGCGTAAGTCATAAACACTGCGCAGTTTTGCTTTTGCAATAATACGTAAATAAATGTAGTAGTGTTATTGTACTGTTTTTACTTTCATGAAAGTGTAAAAGAGAAAAAAACCTGGAACTATGGATAACTCTTACTTATCCAAATAATGAAAGAACGGGCAAGAAAATTAAAACAATGGGCTACCTGAAAATCACTGCTCCACTGTGCACCCCACCTTAGCACTTACCATGCCCTGCCACAGGCAGGCGGTGGAGGGAGTCCTGGAACCCACTTACGGGATTTAGAGACCACTGAAAACAGCTGACGCATCACTGGGGCGTCACAGAGCCCAAAGACCACAGTTAGCTTGCAGTGTATTTTGATGCTTATGTTTGAAAGTGGTTATATTGGGAACTGGTGGCTTTTAATGACACTACACTGAGAAACCACAGCTCAGGGAAGCTGAAACCTATCCTAGCTTACTCATTCCGGCATGCTGACATCCCCAGCAGCCTGAACTCGAGCATGTGTTGATTGGGAGGGAAATGAATCATTCAGTGAAAGTCTTATCTCCTACTTTTTGGTGACAAAGCCAGCAAGAGTGGAAAAGAAATCAAGGATTCGGTCTGGGGGACACAACAGAGTCCTTAGGAAACATGGCTATTAGGCAAGATGTTTCCTCCACCATCTGAAACACAGGGGCTGTCATCTCCAAGGCCATCTCCCAAGCACCCCACCTGACCCAATCTAGTTCGCCTACCCTAGTAGAGCGCTGTTACTTCCTAAAAGAAGCATTTGCTACAGCTTACTCCAGCGTCACCTCATCTCACCCTCAGGTCCTTGATAAGAACAGTGGCTGGCACATAGTAGGCTATAAATATTTGTTGCATACATTGAAAATTCTTTACAACTATTCTTAGGCTATTTCTCTTGAACAAACAATATCAATTCTTATATGTTTTTATTTATCTATCACAGGCTTCAGTTTCCTACTTTATCAGCTCATCTTTGTAGCTTCCCTATGTAAAGCCCTAGAAGCTCTCCGAGCTCCACAAGCAGCCTGCAGCGTGCGGGACTTACTTACGTAGGCCCTACTTTCACTCCCTCGGATAATTGGTGCTGCCACCTCTATCTGAGATTCTTGGCAATGCAATGACCATTGTAGTCTTTTAAACCCTCAGATTAATAAACCACTCGGGCAAGAAGAAACTTTAGAGTTCATCTGGTTCAAGCTTCTCAACACTATTTTTGATCCACAGTTGGGAATCCATGGATGTGGAGGGCCGACTGTATGCATTGTTCTAGGCCCATTTATGGAAGAGACTTGAGCATCTGTGGATTTTGGTATTCTCGGGGTCCCTGGAACCAATCCCCATGGATACTGCAGGAAGGCTGTAGGTAAGTTTTGGGGAGTGAAAAGTTACATGTGGGTTTTCCCACTGCAAGGGAGACCGGCGCCCCTAAGCCCCGCAGTGTTCACAGGTCAACTGTGTATATATGAATGCTCTTTAGCAAAGCAGTTCTCATCAGGGCAGTGATCAGGTCTTTTGAACCAACACTAAGACAGATGAAGCCCTCACAACACTGTCTGAAAGCAGCAACCATTGCATAGGACTCCTCAGCCAGAGCTGAGGCCAGGGGCGCTGTGACTATTCACTGTGAACTGGGCGGCAGCCGGCTTTGCTGGGCGCGCACTGGGCCTCCCTGCGCAGGAGCCCCGCTATGACGGCACAAGTGTCCATATCCCTGCAATCCTGTTGTGCCACTGATCAACCAGGGCACCAGTCTCCCCTCAGTGCCCCAAGGCAGCTTAGGTTCCCCACTCCCACAAGCTGAGAAAGGAGTAAAGGAGGGGCCCAGGAGAAACCAACAAAGAGCCGACATTGCGGAACCTCCACCAAAGAGCAGGGCACGGTCCAGAGCCCGGGCCACAGGGAGCGGCGGCCCCAGAACAGGCGACAATGCTTAGGCTGAATTTTTTGTTTCTAAACAGTAGCAAGCACACTCCCTACCTTCTAATATATGCCCTCCAAGGGAAGGTGCATGGACTATTTTATATATTATTTTTTTATAATGCCTTAAATTCTAATAAACAGAAACATAAAACTTTAGCAATATACCATTTTACTATCGCACGGCTTCTTCAGATGATGAGCGTGAGACGTTCCCCTGGTGCCCCGAGAGACGCCGAGTTCACCTCCACAGAAGCTCGTCTCATTAAGGTGAGTCATGCACGGTCCAATCAGTGGCATGTTAAACCGTAATCACGACGGCCACTGAGAGGAAAATGCATCTGAATAAATAAATGCACCAAAATGTATAGTCATATTCTCTTTGTGACCAAGTGAAAATTTTCTGTTCAAAAAGACAACATTCTCAAAAAAGAGGGCATTCCTATAAAATCCAAAAGCACCAGAAACTAGGGACTCGGGATCAGAGCACTTTTCCTCTACCAGAGCAATGAAAATGTTACCATGGAGGAATATTAAAAATTATAACGGTGCTCACTTGAGTGCCATAATTAAAACTGTGTCAACATTTTGCTTGTAAAACAGATTTTTCACGGGAGGTTGCACATGAACCATTATAGCTGACTGCAGACTTATAGAAGACACCGGGGCTCTTTTTTCCTTGAAGACACACATTTCAATAGAGTCAGATTTGATGAGGCTCCAGATTCATATTCTGTCAGAAAAAACGACCTGACAGATTTTTAAAAGAATGTTCAGCTTAGCAGATATGATAATAACACATCTTCTTTCATTGTTCATTTAAAACTTTATAAATTTGGGAGACTGACAAATGCTCTTATTTTTATCTTTAGAATAAAAACGTGTGCCTTATAACACTCTGGTTTCTCCTCAGATTGTATAAATCTTTCGTGTTTTCCTACAGACTTCCATGAAGAGGAACAGTTATGTGGTTTCTCCAGAGATCAGAACAAATAAGCAAACAAACAAAAAAAGCACTATGTGTGCACCTTACTCTCAAATGGCTCAGAAAAGTCCCCTCGCCTTCTCTCTCTCTCTCTCTTTCTCTATTCTTCTACTGTGTATATCTATATTATATCTCTCTATAGATAAGTAAATAGATAAATATCTAGAGAGAGGACATATGACAAAGCAAGTGAGGTGATTTGTTTAAAAAATCAGCAAATCACATGGGTGTTCTCTGTACTATTTTTATTATTGCAAATTTTTGGTTTGAAATTATGTTTAATTAAGAAATTGAAACAACCAAAAAACTGTGCCTGATAATCACCTTTACACATATTTTTAAATACTGCAGAGCAGGGAAAGCAAGAGCCCTTGTGACCCAGGGTGTCTCTTTCCCACAGATGGAGATAAAGTATAGGACTGGAGGAATCCCCGTGAGAGCTGCCCTGAGGCCCGCCACATCTCAGATCCGGCATTTACGAGGACAAATAAAAAGTGACCTGGGTTGTCCTTGGGCTTAGTCTTATAATAATAGAGGATTTTAAAAAGGTACGTTGTATATCAAGATGAAGAGAAAAATAAAGGTAGGAAAAGAGATGAAGTTAGTGTACTGTAATGTCCTGTCTACCTGTGAGAACTGGCCACCAATTTAAGCTGACCTCTGAAAAGTCAGTACAGGCGGCAAGGTGAATACACGGCTGACACTGGGCCAGTCGCTTTAGTTCCTTGTCTGTAAAATGGGTGAGTTGATGAGAGTGACCCTTCTACCTATAGGCTATATGTCACCTATGGGTCCACCAAAAAGTAATATTTTAAAGTAGAATCCTCCAAAATTCCTATAAATGAGAGAAGCAACCTAAATTAATCAATGTGTCTAGTATCCAAGCTGCAGGTTCCACAGCACAGTTTTTATAAATCTCTTATCAGAAAACAAAGTGATGCTTTTGGTCTATAATTCTGTACTCACCGGAAATGCAGGCACGTGTGTGTGCACATGAAAGTGCATAGAACAGGGCTACATCCCAGTCTTTTCCTCCCCGGGGACAACTCTGTTCAGATCATATCACCCCACTTAGTAGATACCATTTCTTATAAAAGTAAAATAACCCCAGTCAAAGAACATATTTTAAATGTGTATGGCAACTGCTTCAAGGTACTACTTATTTAGAATCCCAGAATGAAATTTTACATATAAATGCAAATATTTTTTAAACTATTCATATACATTTTTGCCTCAGAATTGCCTTTATTTAAATAGATGGTCCCCATATTAGTACACACAAAGCTTTTTAGATGGGAAGCCTACCCCAAAAGACAATAAAGGCAACTAACCACCTATGCCAGCGACGATGCAGAAAAGATGAAACCCATTGCTGCTCTCCCCATGCTCAAGCAGAATACAGAACAATTAGAAATAACTTTCACCCTGGCCAATATGGCTCAGTTGGGCATCACCCTGTGCACCAGATGGTTGCTGGTTCAATTCGTGGTCAGGGCACATGCCCAGGTTGTGGGATGGATCTCTAATGGGGGGCATGCAGGAGGCAGCCGATCGATGTCTCGCTCTCACATCCATGTTTCTCTCCCTCTCCCCTTTCTCTAAAAATCAATAAAAAATCTTCTAAAAAAAGAAATAACTTCCTATACATGTCCTCCAATGGTCTGATAATAGTTTCTGAGCCAAAGATAACACTTATCCATCTAATCATTGATGGCATCAGAGTAGGACTTGATGTTGGACTAGGGACATGAGACTTCTAAGTAAAATGTTAGTTACATAAATATAAACATCCTATTTATATATGATGTTCTTCTGGATGCAAAAGGGACTTAACATGTGGTCCGTGAGATATTAAGCTTATATTAGAACAACACTGGAAAATTAGAGAAAACCAGCTTGGTCAATAGAAGAAAACCCTGTTGTATCCCATTGGCAACAGGGACTAAATTGACCCCACATGGGTCACATAATTTTGCATTAATTCCCAGCTACTTCATGCAGTGAAGATGTAATATCAGGGTGAAGTCAGCTGAAATGGCCAGGGACATCCTGATGCCTTTTTCTACCACTAAGTGGCACATGCCCATGGAGGTGAATGTGACACAATGAAAATAAGGCAGGGCTTGAAGTCAAAAGATCTGTTTCTACAACTTTATGTATTTGAGCAGTTATGAAAAATACATGAAAAACGCCAACATTATCTGTAAAGTAAGGATGATATTAGTGCTTGGTAAACTATGACATTTAGACAATATACAGAATTAATATAATGACAATGTACTACCAAGAGATGGAGCTAATCCTCAATTCAACTACCCTTTCAATTCATGATAAAGCCAGCACATTAAGACTCTTCTTATATAACACAATAATATTGTATAATATTGATGCAGATTTTGAGAGATTACCGTAGTTAATAGAAACTTGCTACATAGTATTAAATACTTCACATGCTATAAAGTGATAATAAAGTAATAATAAAAGCATGGCAGATCATCTGTTGCAGATTATAAACTAGCCCTTATGATGAGCCTATTTTCACACAAATGAATTCAGTAATTTTAACCCAGTAATTTAAGGTCTGTAGCTTTATTAAAGCCCAAGTCAGAGGAACATGAATAAAGGAATGAATGAATGAATGGATGAGGAGATATAGGCATAAACCTACTTGTCTCTACATAACACTCAGTGTATATTCACTTTCTTTACTTGGCTTGAGTTTCCTATTAAAAATACTTGAATTTATGTCCATGAGGCACCTCAAATCTTAACCTCAAATCTTAACTTAGTGATAAGGAAAATGTGTATATAAACTAAACTTCCTGCCTTAAGAAAACTAAAATAATGATTGATTGTCTGAATTTATTACTTTTCTTTTTGCTCTGTTGCTCTGGGGAAAATGATATAACCATGAATCTTTTATTTTAGTTATTTCATTCATCTATTTCTCAGTTTTTTAATGAGTGTCTATTATGTGCCAAGAACTTACTTGATGAGAAAGAAGATTCTAATCAGTTTACATATTCTTACTTGCCATTCAATTCCAAGTTCTGTTACTACCATAAAACTCAAGGCTTGCCCGGCCGGTGTGGCTCAGTGGTTGCACACTAAGAGGTTGCCGGTTCGATTCCCGGTCAGGGCACATGCCAGGGTTGTGGGCTCAATCCCCAGTCGGGGGCATGCAGGAGGCAACAGACTAATGTTTCTCTCTCATCGATGTTTCTATTTTTCTCCCCTTCTCCCTTCCTCTGCCTGAAATAAATAAAATATATATATTAAAAAAACAACAACCCTCAAGTCTTACTCTTGACCTCAATGGTCTTAATGTATCCCTATAAAATACCTTAATGGACTATGGAATTAGGGAAAGAAAAATCCTGCAAATTTGGAAGTTTTAGCCTTTTTTGTAGGCAGATTATCAGACACACTCAAAACCCATCTCTCTATGTTACCAATTCCCTCATAGGTGTTTTAAATATTGCTGGTACATTAATAAATGTTACGGGGTTTTTTTAAAGGCTGTTTAATTTGTAAACATGCCCTGGAGCATCCTGAGAGCATCAAGCTCTTGACTATTTCTTTATGAACTGATTCAATAATAATGAACCAATAGTAGATTCACTGCACACAACTCCCCACCTGAAATTAAACTTTTAGTGACCAAAAGGATCTCACAGGCTCAAGCAGCTGTCCAAGGCCACAGATACAGAGAAAGTCAAACTCTTCACACAAGGGGTATGATAATTAATTTGGATGTCCAGGAAGTTTCTAAGCCGCATTGAAGAATTTGATGTTGGCAGTCTCCAAATAAAAAGAAAAGAACCCTGAAGGATCATTTTTAAACATTAATTTATAGCTGTGGAATATACTGATTGGAGTGGGGAACCTGCAAACTGAAGCACATGACTAACCATTGACAGGGGCCAGAGTCTACTATCAACAGTTGGAGCTGGTGGGCTGGGGCTGGGAACCAGGGCGTGCGCTCTCAGTAAGCCGCAGAGAATACACATAAACATGATGTCGATTCACATCATTACTATTTGAATTTCAGCCTGGCTACTGATGTCTAAATAGAATATTCCACTCTGCACTCTCTAACTTCATTTCCTCATTGTATAAATAACCGGGAAACAACGCATCCTCTATCTGCACCTTGCAACACTTTTCCTTATAATATACAAGTAATATTTTTATCAAAGAAGACACACTGTATTCAGCACAATTATACATTGTTTAGGGGGTGGGGGAAGTGGCTTAGAGAGCCGATCTATAACAGTGATGTAAAGAAGAGATGGACATGTGGACAGACAGGCCCCAGTGCAGGACAGCCAGTGGTTTGACAATCTCAAAAAATCTGTTAGGTTAGAGGAGGCTGCGATGGATACAGGAGGAGTAAAAGGCAGTAGCCACTCCAAGGGCTAAACTGAGAGAAGGATCACGTTTCAGCCCCCGTGTCTGGCACCCAGGAGGAAATCCATAATAAATCTTTGCTGAATGTCAGAAAAATGGGAATTATGAGACTGCCGTCTGGAGAAATCACAGATCTGAGACATCTTTATAAGGTTAGGATGAACAATGTGTTTGA